>NW_019416669.1:0-5240 GCF_000390285.2 Anoplophora glabripennis
TCTAAAAAATTGCAATTTTGCTTGGTAACTGTCTCTTCGGATATACGGAAATTTTTTCATGGAACCTTATGTATATTTTTGCTTATTTAGACTGAAACTGTTCCCAAGATTACAGAAATACAACATTTAATAAGAGGGATGTGTTTAAAAAAGCTTGCATTAAGCATATCTAATGTTTTAGAAAGAAGAAGTTATTACCATCTAGTTGCAAGGCTGCCAAGTGTTGCCAAGGTGTAATCTGGCAACAATGCAGTTACTCATACTACGTCGTCCTTATTTTTTACATCCCTATGACCCGATCTCGGACCCGATTCTTGAGGCAATAGAAATTCTTGTGAAATAATTTTGCCAATATTTTGTATATAATTTAGAATAGGTAGGTAAGTTTTTAAATTTTATTCAGCTTCCTGGATATCAAATTTGTCATTGATCAGACGATTCATATAAAATTAAATAGACATGACATTGAAATGCAAATGAAATTATTTCATAAATCGTAAATGCGATATTCTTTTGAAAGGTCTTGTAAATCTCTACTCAACCATAACAATAAGTTTAGATAATAAAATTTTGTATAGTGCCAAAGAAAGCTTTCTAAAATTACATCAAAATTGTATTTTTAACAAACCAAATTCAATAGATTTTCAAACTGACGATCCTAAGTTATAATAGAGTGAGAAATATGAGCAGTAAACTCCAACTCTGTCTATAACTTCCGGATCCATCCGAATGCGTTCTTTTAATTCAGCTAGATTTTGTGGTCTATTTTGGTATACTTACTTTACTTTTTAAGTATCACCATAAAAAGAAATGTAGATGAGTTAAATTTGGAGACCTAGGTGACCATTCAATCTCGAAAACGTTGTCTAAGTAGTTTCTTACCAATACAGCATAGTGTCGGATTGCACCATCTTGCTGAAACCAAAATGTTTTGAAACAGCGGATTCAGTTCCGGAATATTTGTCTTGCGGAAATTGTAAATATCGAGGACCTGTTAAGGTTCCTTCGAAGGTTCCTATGATCCTATTATCTATTATTCCGACCCAAACATTAACTTTCTCTGGGTATTGAGTGTTATACTCCTGCATCCAATGTGAATTTTCAGTTGCCCAAAACCGACAAGTTTCACGGTTTACATACACGCCCATTTAGGAGGAATGTAGTTTCATTAGAAAAAAAGGAGTCTTTAGAAACATCGGATTTCGCTTAATTTTTTTCCATTAAAATTTCACAAAATTCGACACGTTTATCAAAATCGTCTTCCAAAAGCTCCTGAACTAAGGAAATTTTAGGTATACCATTTTTCCTTTTTCCATTCTGAGAACTGTGAACTGGGATGGGGATTTTCTTGAAATGCTAGTAGTATCTAGTTTTCTGATTTCGGGGCTTTGTTTGCTACTACCTTTAATGAGGTCTTTTACATGACCGGTTTTTTTAAACTTCATTTCAATTTTGCTAACTGTGGAATAAGAAATTGGTTCTCGGTTGAGGTTATTTATTATTAAATATAGTACAAAGTTCTCTCTTAGTCTTGGTTTGGTCTCCACAACCAGTCGTTGTAGAATTTCAATTCTTTCCGGTTCAGTCAAGTTTCATGTTAATAAAAAACACTTAAAAATTTCTAGTATATCAGCATTAACTACTTGACATAAACGTATAATTTATTTACATTTTTTGAGAAGATAAAAAATCAAGTAAGAAATTTATATAATGTGTGTTTCATTCCCTGTAGCAGTCTTCATGTCATTTACTTTTGGGTAGGTAAACATTTATTAGATTTATTACCGGGAAACTTAAAAAGCCACGTATGAACAACAGTTCACGTTATTGAATTACTTTGTTAATTGTAATTTTAGAAATATTGAATTTATATATCCCTTTCATTTGCACCATACTGAATCTATTTAGGTAAAAGTATGATGTATGAATAATTAACCTAATACTGATAAATGTTAAGCTTTTATTCGTCTAACCTCATATTTAAGTAAATGATTTAAGAAACATTGCCTAAAACAAACAATAACAAAGTACATCTCCATGAAAATATTTGACTAGTAATTTATAATTATATTTGACCTTCCCTCGTATCATTACATAACTCCTATGAGTCAAATTAAAAATTATGCCTGTATCATCCAAAGAAAACATCTCTAAATAATTCACTTTATCTGTTCCGAATGTCTCAATATCGTCTCCATTAAGAAATATTTATGTCGCCGAACAAAAAATTCATTCAGCAGGAGATAAGGGCGCCATAAGTCTATCATTCTCGTCGACGACGACTTTAGCTCTACAAAGGAATTGGTGTTTTTATTTTTAGGGTCACGTGCTCGGCCGGTTAAGGTAGGTCGGAAGTGACGTCACGACCATGAGCCCACGCAAGCCTAGGACACGCACCCAAACAAAGCTTATCGTTCGAACTGGGGGATTATCTTACAAGGTGAACGACGAAACCGATACTGAAATATATACGGCAATCGGTTTTTTACGATTAGATTTCGCATTATTGATAAAAGCGAAGAGAAAAACGTATATGTATAGAACAAAGTAAAATATCGGATGTTACAAATGATATCATGCTTGATAATTGGAATAGCACTGATGTAGTAAAGTGCAAGGTAAAGTGGCCTCGAAAATAGCACATTGTTTGAATTATTTAGATAAATAATAATATGGACGGAATAATCTTCCGTCGACGGAAGTTCCATCCATCCTCTGATTTAAGGTATTTTAAGGTTAAATACACAAATACCTTGAAAGATATTTAAATAGACTAACGAAAAGGAATGATAAAAAATTGACCAAAAGAGTATATAAAAATACGTCAACCAGTGGCACCGTAGGCGCCGACTCAGCGGAGCTCTGGGTGCCACAGAGTATTGTTGTGGGTGCTGATCAACCAGAGCGATTTTCATTTCAAGTCTATGAAACTGAGTGGAGGGACATATTTATTTATAAAAAATGTGTGTAACACAGATAATATCTATAATTTTCGCATTGAATTTAGAATTTGTAGCATCACAAAACAAGATTTTTTAGTTTTTTTTATTTTTGAACAAATATTTTGGTATTACTGTTAAAGATTTGGTTTTAATAGATATTAGGAATTTATAATAAAAGTTTCTACACCTTTACTGATAACAACAAATAGGTAGTCGTTATTGACTAGAAAATTTATATATGTCGGGCGTTTCGCGTCAACGGGCACAGTGGGCTGCCCAGAATAAAAATGCATCAATATTGACGTTCGACGTGTCAAAAGCTTCGTATTTAAAAACTCTATCGAATGCCGTCTGGTGATTTTAAAAAAACATCATGNCGTATTCATCGATGGGCATTACTATTAAATGAATATGATTTTGAAATACAGTACATACCAGGGAAAAACAATATATTAGCTGACGCACTTACACGCATGGACATAAGACAAAATGATGACCAACGACTAATAAAAATAGGAATAAATTTATTAAACAATAATGATGGAATATTTTCACTTGACATAATTATTTTAGATCAAAAGAATTTAACGGACAGAGACAAAGAAAAATTGATATATAAAGAATCAATTTACATAAAACAGATAAAAGACAAGGAACTATATGTAGTAACTACAGACTTGACCAAACAAATAGTACGAGAATTACACAATAACTATGGACATGTAGGAACTCATCGAACTTGGAAAATATTCAGAGAAAATTATTATAATAAACATGACAGACAAATTAAGAAACATATAATCAAAAGGTGTCATATGTGCCAATTAGCAAAAGAAAAAAATAGACACTACGAAGGAATACCAAAATCAATCAGAACAAACCGACCGAGACAAATAATTGCAATAGACTTCATAAGTAATTTAATACCTAGCTATAATGGTAGTAAACATATTTTCCTCATTGTAGACTATTTTTCTAAGTATGTAAGAATATATCCGTATAGAAAGACTAATACAAAGACAGTTATTCAGCTACTTGACAAATATAGACAAGAAGAAGGACCTTTTGAAAATTGCATACTTGATAATGCTACATATTTTAGAAACACACTACTTACAAATTATTTCAGACAAATACAAACAAGACCACATTATACGAGTATAAGGCATCCAAAGGCAAATCCGGCCGAGAGATATGTTAAAGAGGTTTCGAAATATCTACGTATACTAGTACATGATGATCAGCCACAGTGGGAAAACTATTTGACAGACGTTGAACATTATTTAAACCATATACCAAATAACGTAACTGAAGAAAATCCCATTACAATATTTAAAAACATACAACCTGACAGACCATGGACAATTTCCAAAAATATACAGTATGATCGACTTATACAACAAGTAAATGACAGATTATTGAAGGCGGCAGAAAGATACCAGAAACGAATGACAAGGAAAAAGACTAATACGATACAATTTAACAAGGGTGATCTGGTTGTTGTGAGAACACTAAGAGTGCCAAATCGAAAGGAAGATAGATGTGCTAGATTAATGCTACCATATGACGGATCATACGTTGCGAATACCATCAATGGAACGAATAGCTACGAATTGACATATGTAGACACAGGAAGAATTAAAGGAATATATAATGTGGATCAATTACAACCATACTACGAGGATCGAGTGTAAATTGTATAATAAAAATTGATTTGACAAATTTTCTTATAACAATAAAATTTGCACATAAATTTGGGAAATTGAAATGAAATCAGATATGAGAGAACAAATCAAAATGTAAATCAAAGGTCTATTTAAAAGACAAAGCAGTAAATATGATGGTTTGAAGTGGTTATTATTTATTGTTGTTAGTATTGAATCAGTATTAGGAATCATATTCGTTACCGATATCTAATAAAAGTTAAAATGTTAGAGTATTTATAAATAGTTATAGTATATGGTATAATATTAAGTAGAAAAAAATATGAAGGGTCAAAGATATGTCATAATTTGGTAAAATCAATGTGTCAAAGAAATGTCAAAAATTTAAAGTGTTATTCACATGGAATCAAGTAGTAAAGAGAAAAGTAACATAAGAGTAGAGAATAAGAAATATTTTGAAGTGGAATGTAAATGGAGATTGTTAAGAAACTATAATAGGATAGAAGTGTAAAGGTTAAGTGAAGTGAGGTGAGTGAAAAAGAAATAAAAACGGCAAGTAAAAAGAAAGCAGAACGAGATATGTGAAGGAACCTTAACAGAGGAAAAACCAAAATCAAGGTAGTGAGAAAAAAAA
>NW_019416669.1:5429-23211 GCF_000390285.2 Anoplophora glabripennis
TATATATATATATCGGGCGTTTCACGTCAACGGGCACAGTGGGCTGCCCAGAATAAAAATGCATCAATATTGACGTTCGACGTGTCAAAAGCTTCGTATTTAAAAACTCTATCGAATGCCGTCTGGTGATTTTAAAAAAACATCATGGCGGTTCCAATATGGCGTCCGCAATCATGGAAAATTCTGGTTAATGAGCAATATTGATAGATAAAAAGCATAAAAATACTGTATTGTAGACTGAATCACCATATCTATACGTTTTTGGGGTTGCTGATTTCGAATTCAATATTCGTTAAACCCCATCTGGTCACTGTTCGTCCCTAACCTTAAAAATACTTCAAATCGTTGATATAATGCGTTTCTACGATGAGTAATACAGTCTAACCACCACAACTTATGTTTTCGGGATCGCTGAAACCAATTCTGATATCAATATAACTTCAACTAGTCAGAGTTCGTGCCTAACCTCAAATTGCTAAGATTACACTTTTCTACGTTTAGGGATGAAGTGTAACCAACATATCTTTATATTTTTGGGGTCACTGAATCGAATTCCTACATTCGTTTGAACCCAACTAGTCATTAGTCGTATCTAACTTCAAAAGCTATAATAGTTATAAAGTGCGACCACCATATTTTTATGTTTTTCCAAACGAGCTTGTAATATGATGAAAGGTATGTTCCATATAAAAAGGACAAATCCTTTTTAGAAGCTCTGCATATTATACTAAAGAAAAGGTAATACAGACTTTATGTCTCAGCCATGATAACGGCCTCAACCCGATTAAACACAAAAAGCATCTATTGTTTAACCTGTTGAATTTAAAAATATCGAAAGTACTGAAATGACGGGATAATTCTTATGTAAGCCTTAATCGATTCAGCAAATACTATTTCGAAATTTATTTCAGTATGTGGATTCAGTCAACGTACTCAGAAATTAAAATGATTTGATCAAAACCCTAATCAAAGTGTCAGCGCACCAGAGAGTTTTTGAAAGATAGTAGCGTTTGAGTGATGCTATTGGAACTACCACGAGAGGGTTAGAGAAGTGATACGGCTTGGGGGGTAAGATCAATCGGATATAATAATCAACTTTATTTTAGCTACCTATAATAGATTATAAGCGATTTTGGTGATATTGTGATCAGACTTTATAACTCAACCAGAAAAAGTGGCATTTTAGTGATTTGGAATATTTTTTGAGGTTAGGTACGACTAGTGACTAGTTGGGTTCAAACGAATGTAGGAATTCGATTCAGTGACCCCAAAAATATAAAATATGTTGGTTACACTTCATTCCTAAACGTAGAAAAGTGTAATCTTAGCAATTTGGGCTACTATTTTGAGGTTAGGCACGAATTCTGACTCGTTGAAGTTATACTGATATCAGAATTGGTTTCAGCAATCCCGAAAACATAAGTTGTGGTGGTTAAAACTGTGTTACTCATCATAGAAACGTATTATTTCAACGATTTGAAGTATTTTTAAGGTTAGGGACGAACAGTGACTAGATGGAGTTTAATGAATATTGAATTCGAAATCAGCAACCCCAAAAACATATAGATATGGTAATTGCGGACGCCATATTGGAACCGCCATGATGTTTTTTTTAAAATCACCAGACGGCATTCGATAGAGTTTTTAAATACGAAGCTTTTGACACGTCGAACATCAATATTAATGCATTTTTATTCTGGGCAGCCCACTGTGCCCGTTGACGTGAAACGCCCGATATATATATATATATCGGGCGTTTATATATATGTACGGTTAGATTAAGAAAAATACGTAGATTCAAAAAATCTAAAAATATACAGAGTGTTCTATTTAAAAAAACGTTACTTGTTTTCATATGACAAAAACGTGACAGTTTATAAAAATTCTAAGAAGGCCATGATGAACTACATAAAAATTACTAAAATTTTTGTGTTTATTTTTTTCTTTATATTATGATAAGGGAGTTAGATGGGGAGACAAGACTACTTTTCTAAACAATTAGGGTGTCAGGAAAGGAAATGGAGATTATATATGTTCAAATCAATCAGTATTTTTAGTAGATTAATTGAAACATTATTAAATATGTATAACAGAACAATAAAGTTTATTTTTCGTCATGTGGAAAATTCCCAAATCTAGTAATAAGTCCATTTGCTATGTCAATACAAAATTTAAATACCGTTTTTTGTTAATTCTGCTGCTTTTATAATGGTTTATAAAATGATTTTTAATTTGCAATTAACAGTGCATTTTATAGATTTCGCTACACAGTTTGTTTAGATACATATTAATGCACAAACAATGAGCTTGCCATATGCATTTATTACGAATAGAACTACCAGCTACTTGTACCAATTTTAAATATATGTAATTGGTAAAAAATCTCTATTTTTTTACTGTTATCACGAATTTAAAAAAGTTTGATTTAGTTAATATCAATGTATACCGGGTGAGTCAGCGCAGTGGCTAAGTTAACTTATCGCTAGAATATAATTAGAAGGCAAAATATTTCAAAATAGGTTCGTGTGCAAGAGATGCACATTTTAAAAATAATTTTTACTTATACAGGGTGATTCGTTTTCGAAGGGCTGACCAAAGTTGTATTTTTAAATGGAACACCCTGTATTTGAGCAGATATTTATATTTTACATGGAACTATGCAACTTTTTCGTAATAGGTACTATTTGCCAAAAACCAACAGTTTCTGAGATATTAATATTTTACATACAAAAAATGACATTTTCGGCGTTACACTTGATTGTTCCTGATATACTCGTTTTTTGAGATACAATTTAAGCAATCGTCACACATATTGTTCTAGGTTAACCGTAAATTCTGAAGTGGTCACTGTTTATAAATAATATACAGTGTTCACAAAATCGTGCCAAATGTTATCTTTTTCAAAGTTGCATAATTCCACGTAAAATATAAATATCCACTCAAATATAGGGTGTTCCATTTAAAAAAAATACAACTTTGGTCAACCCTCCGTAAACGAATCACCCTGTATAAGTCAGATTATTTTTAAAATATACATTTCTTGCCCCCCATCTGAACCTATTTTGAAATATTTTGCCTCAATTATATTCTATCGATAAATCAAGTTTGTAACAGCGTTGACTCACCCTGTATACAGCTTCAAGTCAATTGTGATTATAAAATAAATGTCGATACAATAATTTAAGAATAAACAAAGAGATAGAGTCTAAACTTTTAATTCTCAGTTAAATACTTGGACACTTAAAATACAAGCATAATTTGAGTGAAGCTTTCCAAGCCTTATTCTGATAATAAACTAGTTATTTCATCAGAATAATGAACATTCACACCTCACATTGTGAACGCACAGTAATGGCTGATGCTGTTCTACTCCATATACTCCCTTGACTGTCCACATAATTGAATCGTTGCAATCATTAATATCACTTATTTAATGCTAAGTATTTAATATTTTAAGCAAGATTTTTCTCTGAGTGTAAATTCGGAATTATTTGTGTGAATGCTTCTTCTTTCTTTTTCAATAGCTATAGCCGCGGTATTGTCAGCAAAAATTACTCTTTGTCTCAAGAATAAATCCCGACTTAAAACCTGACGACCAAAGTCTGTATAAAGGAAGTCCCTGATTCTTATATTTACCCTCGAGACTTCCAAACTTTCTTTAGACACAATTCATTCATGCACCCGACGGCAATCGATAATCCCGACGCGGTGTCACTTTATCCGCGATTTCAGGGCCTACGGCGAGTGTAATTTTCTTTCAAAGTCGACCCCGTCAAAGGGTCTATCCGCATAAATTAATTTACGTGCATAAAAGGACCGTCATCCCTATGAAAAATGGTGCCGGATTATCAAAGAGTCGCCCGAATATTACAATGAATGGCTTTCTATTAGCCGACTACTTTTGTCTAAGCCGTGTGGTGCGGGGAAAGGCCGGTATTGTTTCCAAAACAAGGCGTGAAAAATGTGGGACGCTTTTATATGGGGATAAACAAGTTTTGACAAGCGATGAAAACGGTTAATGTTTCCCTTTGATTAATATTGATACGTAATATATTAAGCGAACTTGTTGAATCGGCAGTTTTTTGTGGCTCCTTCAGCAGATATAAAATGATTGATTAACGCGATTAACAAGGTTTATTATTTCTCATACATACATTACATATTGCTCACACAAAAAAAAACATTTTTATGAAATCCTTTTTAAAATTTCAAAATCGATTTTTTTTTAAATAGGCGCACTGGAAACTAGTCTGTGTTTGAATGTATTCGTTCTCACCACAGTCAATAGCATGATACAAAGAGGGTTAAGGGATATAAATATTGCGCATACCGTGTTATGACGTCACATGGAGAGTAAATAGCGATTTGTGGATATTGTCCCTTACCAGACTACGGGACAGTGTTGTTAATAATGCCAACCTACCTTTGTAAATTTTATATTTGCCACTCGAAAAGGGTTGAATTTAGGGATGAAACTTTTACATACATATTTAAATGGTTGCACATTTGATGGTATTATTTATAATATTATGACCTGAATTTTCTGTAATTGTATTGTTATGATTATTATTTACTTTCTTTTCTATGTGTTCAATATTTCGAATATTTCTCAATTTTATAATTAGGAAATTAGGATAAACGTAAAAACTGTCTCGATTTTAATGGCAAACGACTTTAAAATTTTATGTGAGGTATGAGTATTTTGTTTATCATTTCTTGAACTTGAACAAAATTGTTAAGAAACTTTAAAAGATTTTATTTACTGTTTTTTACTTGGTAAGATTCCAATAATCGATTTGAGATTTTAATTGGCTTAGACTCGAAGAATCCCTAACAAATTTAAGGTGAGATGTCCTTTTTTAAAAAGCTTTCCGTTGTTTTCTAAAAGCACGACCTTATAAATTTTATAATTCAATTAATAACTGAAATTAAACATTTCTAATTCTAATATCTTTAACAAGTACATGTATACGGGAATTATTTTCTTTCTAAATGGGCGCAAGATGATAAAATGTGTGGGATGTACAGGGTGTAACCTTGAATGGAAATCACATTTATATATAGACTACCTTTGACTTTTAGAAACAAATGTTATAAGTTCATATTACCAAATTCTGTTTACACCACACAAAAGCACTTTATGAACACCCTCTCGCAAACCTATAAAGTCAAAAACTGAAATAAAATTGTAACAAACCCGTTTACCATCCCGTCATACCATACCAAGTGTGAAGACAATTTGGAGTTGCCGTCTCTCAAACGCGAAGGTATGGCAGTTCAACTGTATAGCTGTCGCTAACCTCCGTTGTCCTTCGGAAGCGTACGGAACACGATGGGATTATGCTTAAATTTAAACTGTACCTACATGGTTTAATTTTCTTACTATTTTATTTACTTTGGATTAATTTAGTAGTGATTTAAAACAATACGTCGTTGCCGTAGAAGAGCAAATTGTTTCCATTAAATTATAATTATTTTTATTTAATTTCGTTGTGTAACAGTTGATTTAAAAAATATTTATTTACAATTAGTAATGTATTAGTTAATATTTAGTAAATCATGCAAACATTTTTTTTAGAAACAATAAAATGTCTTTTTTATTGTTCGGGCTTCGACCAGTCATATCAAAAAAATATGGTGACTTTAAAATAACACGTCGCTAAATCATACAAAAGCAATCTGTTTTACTAAATTATTTTCCATTGTAAATTCATACAACGGTTTAAAAAAGTAATTTCAGATTCGTAATCAGGGGAACACTTACCCCTAAAAAACCGACCTCGAGTTATATCCTGTACACTTAAAAAGGAATATGCATGTAGGAAATTTTTCAAGAATTTGATAGATTCTGCGTTCTTAAAACAAAAGAACTAAGGAATGGTGGGTCTTAGAAGGCTATCAGTTAAGATTTATTTATCTGTATGTTTCATAATCGCTCTTTGAACGAGCACTACTACACTACAATTTAGACATTTAATTTCCTAGAACACAAAATGGAAAGCATTTTACTATCTATGAAATCCTTTATCAAACACTGCTGAAACTATAGTATAATCTGTAACTGCATCCTACAAGCTCAGGAAAGGATTCAAATAGAATTATTAAGAAGGGGTTTACAGACAACAGTTAATGAGATTGGTGCACAAGACGCTACAACCAGGGACGGCTTTAGGTATAGCATAAAGTACATAACACAATTAAATAAACTACCAACCAACGCATCCAAATAATACTAGAAAATTATTTGGAATCCAGTAATTTTACGTTCATTGTGTGTGTGTGATAAAAATCGCTAAAAACCAATGTAACGCATGAAATACTAAATTTATACCATTGGCGTACTTAACTCGAATGATTGACATTTTTACCGTTACTGATTGTTTGTACATAAGTTTCAACTTTAAAATCAAAATTCTTAATAAGTATTGGGCGGAATTATGACATTTAACGTCTGTTGTAAAGAGAATTGTAAGAGCTTTCAAAAGAAATATTACTCAACCCTCAATGCCATTTAAATATTTTGGGGTGATGCTTACCCTTGCTTGGGGGTGAAAGTGGCGGAGTCAAAAATACCAGCAAATAATGTCCCCCTATAATCTAAAATCGACGGGTCTGAGTTGAAAAAACCCCGAGCGTTTTTCTACAATCTTGACGCAGTTCCTGAAAATGGCTCTGTTTCGTTTTCATTTGGCCACCCTGTATATAAACTTTTGTACATGATCATACGGTAGTACTCGAAACACTTATTAGCTTATGTTTCTTTATGGAATAAGGAAGTTAAAAATTTTGACGTCACTGAGTGTTTTGGGAATCATGTAAACTGATTTAATTTGAAATTGTATTTCGAAAAGAAAAATAATCTCTCATTTTATACATAAAATGAGTAATTCTCTTGACATATTTTTAACCTAAAATAAACTTACTTCATAGTCTAATAAATCGAAAATAATTCTAAATGTGTACCATTTCCAAAACAATTTTAAATGCAACGGACTTAAAAGTCTGAAATGATTTAAAATTTTATAAATTACAAATTTAATTACTGTGAGACAGTTTCAAAGATATTTTCTATTATTTAATATTTTAGATCTTTTTTATTTTAAATACAATTGCGAATCAGGTGAGCCTATGTAATTTCCAAAATATTTAGAGGCGTAGACATTCTGAAATTCTTAATGAATATGTCTGTCAGTGTCTCCACCATTGATTAAGACAATTTTATGCAATTTAATCGAATCTTTAGCTACATTGCCAGACCAAGTTTTATTATTAAAACTCCATTCGGGATTTTGTACATTTACAATGTTTTTCAAAACATGTATATCCTCTAACTAGCAACTGAATCAACTTTGAACTAAGGCATATTTGCCCCTATTATCGAATTACGTAGTAGTATTTTCATTTATGTGCTCTATATATAGACAATGATACTTGTTTTTTTTATGGTTAGAATATGTCTTTATGGTATGATATTCGGTTACGTAGGCGCACAAAATAAAAAAGTGGACTGCGTTAGTTGGAGGCAGTACTTTAACACACACAGAATTCGAGTAAATTATTAAATATAGCTGAAATTTCGAAGGATCTCCGGAAAAATAAGAAATATACTTAGAAAGCCACTTATATCGAAATTTACACTGAATGAAGAAATTTATTTGGACTAGTTCGAATCTTATTTCAATGTATTTTGACGCGTTGAACACAAATTTTACAGTGGTTAAGCTTTCCAGCTACATCTACAGGGTATCCGGAAAAATGTGGGAAATCTCTCGGATGCAGATAGAACATGAAAAAATAAGATGACAAGTTTCTATAAAATTTCTTCGAACAGGCCCTCCCTGAAGGAGGTCGCTGGAAATCGGTTTTTCTTGAATAATTTTTAAAGTACTTAATATAATTTAATAAAAATTTTATGTGATGGACACTAGTAAGGACCTCTTAAAATAGTGTCCTTGAAACATATTTAGCCTTTTCAGTTTACCAGGGGCGGGCTAAGCTTTACAATTTAATGCCAAATTTTTAACACCCTGTATGATCAAGACTTTAAAATAATAAATCTGGGTAGCTTCAACTTTAGACTAAAAAAAGGTAGGTACTCTTGTTTATTGTCGATAAAATGAACCGTTTACGAGAAAAAGAATAATAAACGAATTCATGTTTTATTTTTAATAGAAATGGCCATGACTCGGATTCATACATAGTGATTCACAACATATACAAAAAAAAATGGGAATAGAAGCATCATGAAAATTGGAGACAATACCGTAAAAAATATTTTTGTATAATCCTTATAGTTTCAAAAAGTTATTGAAGTTGCAGTATTTTCAACCATTACATCGTTGGGCCACTGTAGTCTCTAGCGTCTTTCGCGTTGTGCGCTGTGCACAATGCGCTCTCTCTTCACGTGGCCCTAGGCGATTCCGAATACTGAAATCCCATTTTACTCTTATCGTTTTTGCGATAGTGTTTACATTAGTTTTTCAAGTGTCAAAAATGGTTTACCTGTATAGCAACTCGGAGTTGATGGATATCGTTTTAATTTATTGTGAAGCAAGACAACATTTGTGTTATTGTGAAGCATTTGTGTTGTTGTGAAGCAAGACAACATTTGTGTTAGTTCGTAGAAACTGCGTATGACGGACCCAAATGTGTTTATACGTCGGCGAACAAAATTTTGAACTGTTGATTATTAATTAAAACCACAAATTAATTTCATTAATTAATAATAACAATAGCGACAAAAGCAGTTGAATTTGCTGATACATTCAAAACATTTCTTTAGAATAAGTTCTGAATCACCCTGTATAGCAAGTTTAGTGGAGTCTCCAAGTCAGTCCACTTTTTTATTTTGTGTATTTTGTTTTATTACTCTCTAGGAGAACCGGGCTCTAAAATCACTACTTGAAATCCGCCTTTAACTGATTATCAGACATACTGAGGATTAGGAAGACTTAACCGGTAATATGAATCACCTCTATGTAGTCCTTGTTCAAATAATTTGCCCGGGAATTTACTTCCCGATTATACCAGACTAGAATAACCGTTTCGTTTCTTTATAGTCGCGGTACGAGCTTCAATTTCCTTATTTCCTTAGGCATTATGTATTTATCCGCACGATGTCATTATACCAGGCCGTCTATCCTTTCGAAATGAGATGGGCTTTGACGGTGAAATTTAGAATTGAATTTTGCAAGAGCCATTAAGGCGGTATTTGTCTTCTTACGCTAAGCTGGGATGTAGGGGAGAGCGGTGTCAGTTGAAACAGGATGTAAAGTGAAACGGACATGCTCATAGTGTGTTAAATGTAATAGCTTAGTGGCTTCTCAGTCGTTTAGATAATCAGTGCAATAGGACAAGTAGTGGTGTAGTTATATTTCATATTTTTCGTTACGTATATCCAAAATAACTAGATAGATATTGTAAGGTAATCTGCCGCTGTCACTGTTAAGATGAAGTCCGCCGTCCGATTCTCTCGACGCGGCGCAGCGAGGCCTAGGTCAGGTTGTTATGAAAACAATTTGAGAAGAAATAAACTATGTTGAACTAAAGGGAACTGTTGTATCAGCAAGTGTCGCATATTAGTGAAAAGATTATTAGATATTTGACCGTAGCCACGGCAGGAGTGTTTGTAATGAAATAATGATAGTAAAGTAATATTTTTTGTAAAAGTTGAGTTTTTGTCCTTACAATATCCATATTATTTTTATGTGACAATTGAAGTTATATCAGGTGACTAAATTTTAGTAACATACTACATGATTTCAGAATAAACCTAGCGTGGTCCCTAGAAATCCCAAAATTTTGGGTGATTTTCAAAGAGCTGTAACTTGGAGGGAAATGGTCGTAGATAGAATAAATAAATAAGGAAATTGAAGTTTCAAGTGTCTAGTTTTCAGATCTGATCAGAACAGTTTATAATTTTTTTAAAAGGCCTATGGACTTCAAAAAATTTTTTCGGGTAATTTCATCATAATGCTCTTTTAGATAATTCAATTCTCTTCAATTTGAGCGGTTCCGGAGCCTTGTACGATTATTTGTAGTTGAGTTATAGTCGATTTAAGCAAAAAAAATCAATTTGACTTTGGCAATCAATTACTCGGGAAATAATGGTCGTACAGAAAATCCAAGCAGGATTTTGAAAACTGCTAAACATTCTCTAAAAGTTGTACTTATGGGTTTTTGATAAAAAAAATTTCAATGTGAATATGTTGGTTACAAAAAAGGTAAAAATTGCATAATTAGGGATATTTGAATAACTTGGCGAAACTTTGCAAATATAGGCCAGGAAAATAAGCTGGGAAATGATCATTTCGCGACTTTTTTTTTCGGCAAGCTGAATTTATCACTATAGTCTGTAACTCCGTTGTTTTTCAACGAATCTTGACGATTTTTTTTAACTTAAAGCTCATTTCATAAGCTTTCCGAATATGTATAATATATAACTATATCACGCTCGTGCGTCGTATATTTTATTTTGCAACTAAGGCTACAAAATAAAAAAAAATTCCAGGTTGCAAATTTGAAATTAAAAAAAAAAGGTAGATTTCAATGTATTATTATGAAATCTACCATGAAAAAAATCAGTGCGATTGTGGAAGATTCTCGGGATCGTCCAGACTAATAATTAGTTAATTTGTTTATAAGGCCATAACTTGTAAACTATTAAACTGACCGATTCCAGATTTCGTGTGAATTATTAGACAATGATAAGGAATGAGAGGATGCGATGCTAAAACGTCCTGGTAATAATAACGGAGTTTATAAATGTTTAATTCAAAAGTCATAAATAAACTTCTTTTGTTTATACCTTTTGATCCAATCAATATTTTTTTATGCTAGTTTTGTAGGTCTTTTGAAGACGAAGAAAAAGTAGTTTACTGTTTTCTCGTGGAAATGAACGGAATATAAGTTATAAGCGAAAAACGTGAATTTACGTAAAAATTATACAATTAGCCAGCCTGTAAACAAACTTCCCCCCATTTTTATGACTGTGTAAACTAATATGTTATTGTACATAATATTTAGCATCTATAGTGATAAATTCAGCTTGCCGAAACAATAAGTTGCGTCCAACTCTATATTTCCGGGCCTAAATAATGAATAAACTAAGGATATATTTTATTTTTTATCTTTCGTAAGAAAAAATGCTGAAATAATGAAAATGAGCTGAAATAATTCCGGAAATCAGGAGTCAGTAAAACTGGGCACCTTGTGTACAATTTTGTCTGCGTAAAAAAAAATCTGAATTTTTTCCTAGGTTTGGTATTAAATGTTACATCAAGAAAAGTAAAACAAAATTCTTCTTACGCTGCCAATTTTAACTTATAAACCATAAAAAGTTTTATGAAATTTCTTGCTATTTCAAAGAAGTGTTTAAAAAAAACGATTGGTTTACATTTCAAAAATATAAACTAATCTTCTTCTTTTTTTAAATGAAACACTCTGATTTAATTCTGAACACATTCTGAACACGTCTGGTGGTGTTAATTGTAACAAATTGCATTTGACTTTTACATTTGTAGCTACTGATAAAAATTCACTTCCTTTGTTATTCAGAATATTGTCAGCTGAAACTGAAAAAAATATAACAAAATACTTCCCTTCATAATTATGATCTGGCTGTTGCTATCAATACAGTTCAAGTTATATTTTTATTTGTAAACTCAATATCAAGCTGTTATGAAACTGACGTTCTACAAAAATTGACTACCTATTAATTATGTGATAGGAATTAATAAAATTCTTGCTTGAGTAAAGAGAAAATTGCATTTAAATTGACCATAAATTATTATTATCAATAAGTTTTTAACGTTTTCGGTTCACTGAGAATATCATCAAAAGGGAGAAAGTTTTTTGTGTATTTTTAAAACTAACTCCCCTAGGGTGATGCTTCTGACACTGTCCAAAAACGACTTAACTAAACCTCAACCCACGTGGTCTAAAATACTCATTGCAATAACATTTTTATCATAAATATCTATCAGGTATGATTTGGATTTTTATGACATTTATTCAAAACACAAACGCTTTGAACCAAAGCTGATATTATTTTTATTAACACTGACGTACATTGTATTTCTGCGAATTTAAATTTTAAATAAAATATCTAGTAGACTTTTTTAATTTCTTTGTTGTTGCCAAAATGTATACAGTATTTACACGTCTAGTTAAATAGAATAGTACAAAAACTAAAAGTTAAAACATTTAAAAAATTTGATATAAACATAAAAAGCTGTAAAATAAACAAAAAAATACAATTAAAATGGGCTTAAGAATAATACATTGTTAATCAAGGATTCTTGTGGGGTATAAAATGTTTTTTTTTCAGAAACTTCTTTATTCTGCATAAAATTAATAATAAAGTTTAAAAAAATAAGGTTTCAATGCCTTCTATATACCTTTTGCAGTAGAAGGTAATTCCATTCCTATAATTTTAAAAGAAAAAAATACTTTTATACTAGATTTTTTAGACTCCAGAAAGCAAGAAAAGGTACAAATTTGTTTGGAATACAATTTTTCAATGCATTCCTCCACCCGTAAGAAATTTCAAAAGTAATGAATTTAAAACAAAAATTAGAATTGTATTATTATATCGTGCTTCTTATACCAGTTATCAATTAATTGAAATAATGGAAAATTAGAAAGTTAAGCCTGAAAGTTTATTTGAAAGAATAATCAAAGGCCTAGGGTATACAGGGTGTGGCGTGTATAATCTATAAAAATTAAACTTCAGCTTCCTAACGATATTTGTAATAGAAATGTCTTGTACGAAAAAGTTCTATTTTTGCGTTATTTTTTCGTGAATTAAAGTTCTATTATGGATCAATATATTTTCTCTGGAACGGTCCTATCCGTATGCTGTGCCATTATTTACGTGCTGTAGACCAGCCGTTGAAAGATATAAAGATACTTTTCAACCTTTGGGGAATTTTTTAATGCAAAAGTACAAACTAAGAAAAATAGATATTTAAAAAAATATATATTTCCTCATTATAATAATTAATAGTAATTACTATCTTAAATGCATTGTTGTTTGTACAAGACAAACAAAACCACATCCGTAAGCATCTGTTGTTGACAACTGCGTGCGCTAAACAAACTCCATTAAAATATGGAACAAAATTAGATAAAACTTATCATTTCTAGAGAAAATGTTGAAATTGATCCCCATTAGCGCGAATACAGCACCCAATTTTGGCGAATATTTTTCCAAATTCCAGGTATTCCCCTACTTATGTCAGCAGCTTCAAGTATACGGTTTCACAATTCTTCCACAATAGCAATTGGAGTATTGTAAACCAATTATTTCAAGTGATTCCAAAGATAAAAGTCCATTGGAGTTAGATCAGGTGACCGAGGTGGCCACGGCGCAAGACCGAAGCGTCCAATCCATCGCTGAGGAAATATTTTATTCAAAAGTGTCGTTACTTCTCGAGTACTGTGTGGAGGAGCACCATCTTGAAGATAAAACATGCGTGCCCGAGCTTGTAATGCCACATCGTCCAATAATTCAGGCAACCGGTTCTCCAAAAAGTCAGTATATGTTGGTCCATTTAGTCGCCCTTCAAAGAAATAGGGACCCACAAGTACATCGCCTATTATGCCAGCCCAAACATTTACCGAGAACCGATATTGAAAATGAGTTTCCCAAATCGCGTGAGGATTTTTATCGGCCCATATGTGCATATTATGGAAATTCATTTCATCACGGATAAATGTCGCCTCATCTGTTACACAAACATAAGCAGGAAAGTCTACTTGATATTGGCAGATTGCCGTAAAAACCATCTGCAAAACCGTATTCGTTGATCACAATCCGGGGGTAAAATCTGTTGAACTCGTTGCAGATGATAGGGGTGCAACAGCTGACGCCTTAAGATGCGATGGGGTTCCTACTTGCTGTGCGAGTCGTCAAGTACTAATTGTGGGGTCTTCGTCAAGATTTTCCAACATTGCATCTTCAACATTAAGGTTCACTTGGTTACCACATCCTACTTCTCGAGGAATAACACTTCCGTATCTCGCAGCCGCTGAACGCACTGTAGGATTGTATTTGCACATGGGGGGTACAACCTAGTCGCTGCGAACGCATTTTCTCCGGCTGCACCACACACTAACACCATATTGACACGTTCGGAAATAGTAAATGCATAGTTTTCTCGGTTTATTGTAAAACTAGTTTGTGCACAAACTAAAAAAATTAAGCAAAGTAAGAAATAATAATCTCGTTTTTAATGTAATCGGTACGCTATTCTTATTTTTTACTTCTTTATAAAAATTACACTGTCACTATCGTGGAATTGGAATCTTTCACTTTTTAACACTGATGGGTCGATGGACGATGCTTAATATTTAATAATTAAGTAAATAATGAATACAATACAAATACGAAATCAGTTGACTGCAGTGGCGGCGCGTGAACATTGATTGAGTGTGTTCTGCTTAGGGTTGTTACATTTGTTGAATTGAATTCCGGGATATTAAGTGCCCGGAGTTTCTAAATGGCGCCGCAGGCGAAAAATTTTAAAATTTTCAAGGTCACGCGTTTTCCTGGCACTTCTGAATTTCAAGGAACAATGAATTTATAAAAAAAATACAGATTTTCACAAGAATGATTTTTGAAATTGATACCTTTTTGAAATATCCATTTACGAATTACCTACTGATGGTATAATAAATTGGAATAAACTAAATATATTTTATTAAATTATTGAATATTGTTTATAAAAAAAAATCGTTTGTGAAATTTACCAACGATTCAACGAATTTTAATTTTCCTCGGCGTGTTATGATTTTTTCTTTATCTTTTTTTATATATATGTACATTATATTATATTCCGGGAGTTATACGTGCAAATCCGAAATCCGGGACCATACAGCTAATTCCCGGTACAATCACAGAAAATCCCGGTCATACCAATGTGGCTAGATGTTCTTTTAAAATGTCGTCAAGATCTACACTAAAATTTATGAGTCCACGAAACACATCAGGGTTGTCCGAATTTTCTGTCTCGTCGTGTCCGAGAAGTGCTAATTCGAAAGCTCCGCAAAATTTTATGCAATCTATGATTTTAAATAATACATGACGATTTTTCATTACCTGTTCATATGTTTCCGTATATTATCCCAATATGCAGAATCTAACTGACTTCTTATGTTTATTTTACCTAAAGACTTAATGACTTAAATCTTTCACACTGTATATTGTCCATGCTTTATCCCCACCGAAAAGTAAGCACGGAAAACAAAACAGTGAATATTTTAAATCACACCCGCACACCCACTCTGCTTTTGTGTATACATTATTGTTTTTTTATAACTTTTACTTCTTTTATTTTTAGTTTATCCTCATAAGGCAGAGAACCAAATAAAGTTTTTTTTTAAACGAAACGCTATTCATTTTAATAACTATAATATCCGTAGACGCCTAAACGAAAATATTCACACGTGCCGCTCGCAGAAATAAACCACCACATACCACGTACGAAATATTACTGCATTTACTGCAGACTGCAGCGCAGTGGCTGTCACTATTGCAGCCGCCAAAGCCCCTATCTTCGTGTACTGGGTCACGTGCCTGATCAGCCAATAAAAACAAAGGACGCATATAATTGTTCGCTGTCCACACATTGTGTATATGAGGTTGCATATATTAAGGAGCGTAGCTCGCGTCGCAATAAATAATAATATAAGCTCCTAGATTTATTTTAGCGCGAGTACATTTGGATTCTTTAAATATTTTGTTGACATTTAATTTGATTAAATACATAAAATTTTATGTGTTCTGCAGCTCCGCAGCTCTTATGGTAAAACCGCCACTGGTTGACTGCACAAATTTTTTGACAATGTAACCTAACCTCCTTTTTGTATTACTAGTATTAGATTATACCGACTTAAATTATAAGGTTTTATCTCGGGTCGCATAAAAACATTTCCAAAGTTTTAAATAACAAAGGGCGGCCTTCATTTTTGTTGAATAAATGAACTTTAATTTACAAAAGAAAACGCAAAGGTAGAACTTTTTCGTATTAGACTTTCCTATTACAAATATCAACAGGAAGCTGTAGTTTAATTTTTATAGATTATACACACGCGTCACCCTGTATAGGAATTGCTGCCATTCTCAGAAGTGTTCAGATTATCTCAAGCCCTGTTAATTAATTAATTAATTCGTACTGATTGATTTCTGTACTAGAACAACGTATTTGGTATCAAAGATTGGTTTGCGCTTTGTATTACGAAGCCCCGCAAAACCACTCGCGCCGCTGTCGCAACTCACCGTCACAAAAACCTCATAATTGTCGGAATTCGCTGAAGTTCCCAAATTAATTACAAACGTATCCTAATACGATGCTAATCCCCTTTCTTATTCAAATTCAATTTATTCAGCGGCGTCTTCAATGCCAATTTCTTCTTGAATTCCGGCGATTGGGCTTTGCGTCGCAGCGGGCCGTCAAATCTTGCCGGTTTTAATTGCTCTTGTAGCGATTCCGCCGATCCGATATTAAATTTTGCGGTCCGATTTGAATTTAGCATGGGAGTCTGATAGCGTTCCTACAAATCTGATTTAAAAGTGGCGTTCTGGCTAGGAATATTAAGTTTGTTGGGGAATCAAATAAATTATCCAAACGTGAAGCACAATTATGTAAAGGAGAACCTCGAATGCAAATGGCGCAGATTTAGAGCGAATTTTGATGAAAAAAATATATTTATCATAATAGAATTTCTGGAAAGAAAAGAAGAATGAATATATGAAATCTAAAAAATTCTGTCATTTTTTCATAGAAGCAAAGCATTAATTTGACATTTTGTTCTAAGATAACACAAATTAAACACATAAAATATATTGTCTGTAACGTTCAATTACCAGTTAACGATAGAGGCACAAGAAAATTAATAAATTAAGTAAATATGGTCACCACTGTATATGCGACTCTTAACACTTTGTGAGGCTGTAACACTGGTTGTATATCTAAATAGATTTTATTTAGTTGAAAATTTTTACATACACAAAAATAAACATAGATCATGTAGTAGTAGTAGTAGTAAAGGGGCGGCCTCAGCCTGGCAATTAGGCCACAAGGGGGCCCTTTTTGCCTACCCCGCCGTCCCATCACCTGACCACTCTCTGCCTCTGACCCTCCTCGAACCTACCGGACGCCCTAATTAACGCCAGGATTTTGGTCCATGGAAGGTCTCTCACCTCAGCCCCTTGCAGCTCTTCAGCACCAAAGACTTTATGTCTTATTCTCCCAAAGGCTGCACACTGTCCCAGAAGGTGGACAGGGGTGTCCTCCCCTTCGCCACATTTCGGGCATAGAGGGTCCTCCTCAATTCCTATTAAGCTTAAATGCCTCCTAAGTCTGCAGTGGCCTGTCAGAACCCCCACCATTTGGTTTAGGGCTTTTCGACTGAGGCTCAGCAGCCATCTTGTCTTGGATTTGCTAGGTCCATGTATAAAACTATGGGCCTGCCTGCATCCTCTATTTCTCCTCCAATCCAGACCTAAAGTTTGATAGGCCCACTTATTGAGGGCCCCATTAATGCTGCCTCGTGTGATACCTAAGATTGGTTCAGGTCCCTGTCCAGGTCCCCTGGACCCAAGACGAGCTAATTGATCCGCCCTCTCGTTACCAGGGATGCCCCTATGGCCTGGGACCCAAACCAACTCTACTTCTTTTCGTCTGGCCAATGACTCTAGAGCGTCTCCACATTCTTGGACAAGGGCAGACCTAGTCCTCGGGGAGCTAACCGCTCTGAGCGCGGCCTGACTGTCGGAGCA
>NW_019416669.1:23495-52864 GCF_000390285.2 Anoplophora glabripennis
GCCCGCATACCTAAGCGTATCCTAGCAACATATAAACAAGACTTTGGTAATGTTGCCAGGCGTACTTACGGATTTCTTTTGTACACTTTTTTATCAATATCTGTTTTTTGCGTTATTGTATTTACTTCAATGTATGATGTAGGTATTGATAAAAATGTTTTTAAAGAATCAACGAATATCTATGTATGTATCATATGATATTCTGCAGTGGTGTTACAATTAAGTTATTTAATCATAATTTCGTTAATTAGCTACCTACTATTTCCATTTTTTGGTATTGAAATACTGCAGAAAATATATTTCCAAATAAACAAAATTCGTAATAATATTTTAAACAGCTTGTAATATAATTTTTTTAATATTTGATGACGACGATAAATTTATTTAATATACAAGGTGGGTTATAGTACGTCGTGGAATGTAGGTACAGGTTTTTTTTGTATTTTGACATCCACTTTTTTGAACACCTTGTGTCACAAATATGGGCACTACCAATGACATCCATAATATGCAGCACTTGTGTCAATAAATAATTATTTACCTATCTAAAGAAATCAACAATAAGAGGCAGTCTAAGGATACACAATCAGTATAATGCAATTTTTTTAAACATCGGTTTTGATATCGTACCATATTGGAAGTCGACGCAAAAATCTAAAAACATTACTTTCGAGTTTTTGAATTTTCCCATTCCAAGGTGATATAAAATAAATAATTAATTATAGTAGGATCATATTCGATGCAAAGTAATAAATCATTGTCTGTCAAGGGAACCAATGAAGTACGCTTTTAAGGGTTTTACAAATTGAATAATTTCTTTATACATTATGAAGGGACGAGGGGATTAGTTCAGGTCTGGCACCCTTGTTCCTACAAAAATTCCTTTATTCTCATAAACTATTTATTTTAAATGTAATTTATTATAAATCCAATTTGTTTCCTAAATTCCACATATGTACTACATTTTACCTCTGTACGCGCCACTGTTGTTTACTTGTTTTTTGGAAGCGCTCTCTAATTGACAGCAAAGCTCGCCAGGTTAGTATTTGACGTATAACCGACCAGTTCGTACACTCGATGCACCTGGGCGACTACAGCTACTACCAGAACACAGTGCGTATGCAGCGGTATTTCAGATTTTACATTGAATTTCATTTTAAATTTGAAATGATTTATCTTACGCCTCCTAAAAATGATGACACGATTTTCCTTTGATAAAAGGCCGACAATTTTTTGCTCTACTTTGCATCGTATACGATCCTACTATAGNCATTCCAAGGTGATATAAAATAAATAATTAATTAGGTAAATTCATAGTTTTAATTCTAACTTGATTTATTTTATTTAACATTTAAGGCAAATGTGATTTCCAAACACAAGATAAGTTCCATATCTCTTTAATTACATAATTGAAAGCATTAAATTTATTTAGCAGTTATTATTTGGCAACAAAGCCACCGCTGGAACTGCCGCCTATTAGCAAGTAGAAGAGTTACCACGCTAAATTTTATAGCTGGAAGCCGGCTAAGGAGACCCTGCTTCCATTTCGGGTTGCCAATTTCCAGCATTTAAGTAGCAGTCTGTAGCGATACGCTATATTGTCTGTGGTAGAACGTTGGCTGGATAGAATACAAAAAATGTTAAAGCTTTTTGCGCGAGTTCGGCGAGCGTATGCGGAAGAGATAGATAGCGATTAGCGTGCGGGAATTTCGACGAATATTACACATATTAGGTTGTGTTGTGTTAAGGCCTCAGAAAAACTGGGGTGAGTGTTTCATTATTTGAAAAATGCATAATTTGATAATTATTTGTTACCCGCAGTTGTATTTGGCACGTTTTGCTTAGACGATTTGGTTTTTGTAGGTCCTAAGATATACGTACGAAACTGTTAGAGTTTCTATCCAACGTTGTACATAGGCGTTTTTCGAAATTCCTCCCTGATACTGTTGCTAATGTTATTGCTGTTCCTATTGATGTTGAGAAATAAATGAGTCTGAAAAATTAAAGAAGAAAATTATGTCACATGGATAGCGGAGTCTTTTGCCTGTCCTATACTTACCTGACCCGATATCTATAGAAAGAGTAGCTGTGTGCCGCTGCATTTTACGTGAGCCGAAGGCACCTAGTGAGCTGTTTTGATTACGTGATCCTGAGGCTATGAGAACGTTCCTATTTGTTAACATTTTGCTGTCTTGTGCATACCACAAAGAAGTAGTGGAAATCTGTTATCGTCGACCATTTTGTCTTGAAATCTTTTGATTTTTCTGTACTGCAAGTTCTACAATTCTTCAACAATCTATTTCTCACAAATATTTACTAGAGAACAAATATATGTACAATTTATTTACCTAATTATAATAATATTTATTGGTCTGAGATGGTAATTAATATATGCCGGTTTGGCTTTTAGTGTCAATAAAATCATACTACGTATAATAGATAAATAATTAGTATATTTTTGTAAACCGAATAACAGCTGTTATCTGGGGGTTTGATATATTGTTATAATTTTTTTAAATGTTAATTTTGAGTTGCATGTACATTAATGTAAGATAAATACTTACCTGGTATATAACGTCTTACCTATTAGATTATTTCTCTACCGTGTAATTGATACCTAAATAATACCCACTCATTAGTTAATAATTAAATACGTTAAATAATGTTCATCTATTGTGTTGCATACTAGTAGTATTTAAGTAATTTTAAGTACTTATTTAATTAATCATTTTCACAAAATCATTACCTGATTAATCTAAGTCTATTCTATTCGTATTTATATCTACCTTATTATGAAATATATCAAAAAGTATTTAAACGGTACCTATACACTTTTACTCGTAGAATATCATCACTCTTTTCTTAACTTCGTATATTCGGATAATATTGATTTTGTTTTATTTTTATCACCTTTTCAAATCGCACAGATTTCAGAGATTGTTTTTTGAGACACTAAGTTATGTATTAAGTTTATGTAAAAATTCCCCAAAAAAAGTTTTTAATCAATATTCAAATAAAAATATAAGCACTTATATATTTAACTTAATTAAATAAGAATGTCCAATTTGATGCTGTTTCACAACTCGCATAAATAAGGTAACAATATCATGTCAAACAATAATTTACTTTTTCTTGTATTATAAAAACACATACATTTAATGCTTGCTTTAAGCGTAAAATACTAGTTATTTTAGATGTCAGTATTTACAGAAGGTACTTAAAATAATTTATTTTTCCTGCGGTAATATCAGAATTACTTTTACAATTTATGTTCGTGCTTAACGTAAAACGCCTCGAAATACAATTTTTATCATCAAGCAAGACGGTAACGCGAAATCAATAAAAAAATATTGAAAAATAAATACAAAAGACTAGGGGAGAAAACCAATTTCTTAATTGCCTTCAATATCCGCTAAAATGTCACAAAATAATTATGGTTCGGTTCATTTGTTTTAATCGTTTTGATCAACTAAAAGGAAAATTATCGCTTAAATAAATTTCCTTTTACCGACTAATTTTTTATTTCGAAAGGGTAACATCCTGTCTGAAACACCCTGTAGATGTATGTAGTTTAAGTGTTTGAATAGAGCGTCTTATGAATTTATTAATAATAGTATTTATTTTGCTTTAGCAGGCCGATAATTATTATTTATTTTTTATATACATATTATTATTTTCTGTTGTGTATGTAAACGAGTCAATATATTCAATGTGTATTTTTCTTTCTCATTTCTACGAAATGTGTTTATATTCTGTTCATATAAACATAGAATTACTTTAATTACGTTTCATGCTTAGTTTTATTGAAAATTTTAATAATTCATGACCAGATAAACACTTATACTTTTGTCGCGGAAAATTGAAATGGAGATAGTATCAGGTCGATCGTCCGTGACCACTTTATAGACGTTTGTGGCTCTTTGTAATTTCTGTAAAAGGTTCTATGATGTTTTATCTAATAAAACCCACTCTAAGTATTACGCTGAGAGAAAAAAACGACTCTAGTAACTGTTTGTTCAACACTTATCAATTAATAAATGTTGGCGTAAATGTAATGAAAACTAAACAAACATCAAGATTGTACATCTTAGGTATATAGGTACATTTGTTGAAAAATAATATAATAGCAACCTTGGTCTAATGATGAACGTTTGAGAAAAAATAATGAAAAACCTGATGAACATATCCTTCAGATTACTACAAAGAATAAAAATAAACCACAGCCCTTTAAATATTGGCATTCCCTAAACTAATTAAAATATCAAAATATAAAGAGGAACTAATTTGTGTAGGTACTTCTATCCGGAGAATAATGCTGTTATGTTTCCAAATACAGGCATGTTTGACAGCTTTTTCCTTAAATCAATGTAATTTAGTTATATCAGTATCAATCAATGAAACATTTATATTTGATACGAAAACAAATTGATTAAAATGTGAAATTTGCTATAAATATTTATTTGTACATCTAATATTACAGCTATTAGAAAAAAAAATGACAAATATATAATTACTAGAAATATTTAAGTAGTGGATTCAATGATTACTATCACTGAAGTGAATAAGTCACTTTGACTCTGTATTGATGAAATTCCATCTAAATCTTGATCTGCTGAAAAATACCATATGACGATTTAGTTTTATGTGTAATTATATAGATAATTTAATGTTTAGTTAAATTAAATGGATTTTTTTTCAATAATGTTATAACATTAATATTAAATCCAAAGATACTGCATATAAAATTAAATTTTTAAATATTGTTATTGTATATTACGTTTCACTTAGTACAGTTTGATTTTAGTATTGTATTAAAAAAGAGAATTGTTAGACATATGAAATTAATTGAACTAGCCAAACTATTTTACGTATCTATTGCAACTGGATGCTATTAATACTTTCCATATAACGAGCGTTCAAATAAAAACGTGGTCGAAGTTGGCTCTGACACATTGGACGTAGGGAGTAGCTTATAGCGACCAACTTAACCTCATTTCCAGTTTCAATAACATTAATGACTATATAACTTTATTTCAAAGAATAATCGTGATAACAATAACAAACAATTAAAGGAGCTGCGGAAAGTGTCCCCCTCCTTGTTATAACAATAAATTAAAGCAGCTGCTGAAAGTGTCCCCCTCCTTGTTCCAAGCACTTTTCACACCTGTTCCTCAAAGAATTAAAGACATTTTCTAAGATGCTCGGGGTATTGTTAATTTCACGAATCTTGTCTATAAGTCGAGCCTGCAGATGGTTTAAATCAGGAATAGGCAGTTCAAAAATAGTGTTTTTAAGGTAAGGCCACAAAAAGAAATCACACGGCGTACTATCACATGACCTCGGTGGAAATTCGTGTTCAGCATTGAGAGTTATTAGTCGATTTTGGAAAACTTCCCTCAACATATTCATCGTCTCGCCTGCCGTATGTGCCCTTGCGCCATCTTGTTGAAAGTAAAGGTTTGTAATTTCGTTTTCTTCCAGCTGGTTAACAAAAGGAGCGATAAATTCTTCTCTATACCTTTGCGCAGTAAGAGTACTATTAAAAAAAATAGGTCCATAAATCCTCCTTCGATTGAGAGCACACCAAACTCCAATTTTTTGAGCGTGTAGAGGGCCCTCGACAAAAAAGTTATCTGGTTTTTCAGAAGACCACATTCTCATATTCTGTGAGTTTACGTAACCACTTAAATGAAACCAGGCTTCATCAGAAAAAAAGGTGATATTATGAAGTTCACCGTAGTTGTTTAAAAACCATTCACAAAATACAGCCCGTCGCGGAAAATCAACTTCATGACAAGTTGCTGACAAGTTCAACGATAGGAGAATAAACGCAAATCTTTTTTTAACACTGTGTGGCAGGTACCGACTGATACTCCCACCATTTGTGATAAAACACGTACTTACAGAAGTTCTTGGCGCATTTTCCATTATTTGTTGGACATTTTCTTTTAATTCTTCAGTCCGCTTTTTAGGTCGGCCGCTTCCTTCTTTTCTTATTACACTGCCCGTTTCACGAAAAACATTAACACAACGCTGAACTGCACTTTGAAAAATTTTGTACTCAACAACGCCGGGAAATTGATTTTGAAATTCTATGAAACAATCCTCAATAGAATACTTCCATATTCCATCAATCTTGCGTCCATTTCTAAAGTAGGACTCTATGATAAACACTTTTTTGTTCTTGAGAAAACACCATTTTAAACGCTTTTTAAAACGAAAATATTCAAATTGATAGCGGCGATATAGCGCTTTGACAGATGACGTTTAAGTTCATTTGCTATACGCTACGCCCTACGTCCAAATTTTCAGAACCAACTTGACCACGTTTTTATTTGAACGCTCGTTATTTATCCACCTGTAAACAATTTGAATCTTGTGTTATGCCAAAAATTTTAACAAGTTAATTATTCTGTTCAATGTTTAGGAGTATGTTTAAAAAATGACATTACAAATTTGATACGCATAACATCAGACTACAGAACTACAGTAGTAGATTATTTTATCGTTCTGGATAAAACAATGGTTTAATTTTGGTTTTTATTATCTACTGTTTCATAGGTACACATTTAGTTGCTGAAAAGTAGCCTCATCGGAGAACATGACCCGTTTAAAAAAATCATCATCTTGATTTAATATTTCAAGTGCCAACTGACAAAACTCCAGTCTCCGCTGAAAGTCTACTTTTAGTAACTCTTGGTGTAATTGGATGCGATAAGGATGTGCTGTTTCTGGAAAACTGTTAAAGATAAGTATGGACAACCTTATATCCGTCGAAAGGGCAATCAATTTTGCATTCACCCATGACAATAAAAAAAAGTTTTGCAACTCGTTATTATTTTAAATGTAGGTCTCAGTATTTCCGAATCTGAATAACGTACACGTTTTGCTCATAGATGACAAGATAGAGTAATTTATGCCAAAATGAACTGTGAAAACTGCAGGTTTCTAGCTCTTACGGTTTAGACACTATTTAGCCTCATTTAGAGAACTGAAATCGTGCTTTTTTTCAAATACATCTAATTTTATCTCGAAAATGGTACGTTTTAAACACCATGTACATTTAATAAACTCTACCTAATATTAACCAAGGAATTCAAAAACGTAATAATATGCAGGGTGTTCCATTTAAAATAACAAAGTTATGTAGCGCCCACGCGAAATGGAACACCCTGTAAAGTTAAAAATATTTTATTTACATGGCCCATATAATTCCAGACAATTTTTATATATAGCCATTAATAGCCATGTTCCTTTAGATATTTTGTGAATTTCAATTCACTTTTCGAAGTGCTTTCATTTCACATCCCAACCATTTATTCCGGAGCTCAAACAAATGAATTTGTCTTTCCATCTCAGTACCACAATCCTCTCTTACAAGTTAATTTTCAAACGTTTATAAAAAATTTCCAATATTAAACTGTTCCTTTGCCTAGGGCATTAAAATAATATCGGCTTGTTACACCACCAAGGGGACGTCTGGCAAAAAAATATCCCTCCGATATAAAAGTAACCTCTCCCAATAAATTACAAAATTAAATAGCGCCTTTTTTACATTCCCTTTCATGCGTCCGGCTTTCGAATAGTCACTTGGTTCCGCCCCAGGGATATCTGACCGGATATTACTCGAGGGCAATAAGGACCTTTTGGTCCGAATCAAGTCAAGTGAGGATCAGGGACATTTTCGCTATATGTTCGATGGCATTCGGCTATTTGGGAAGCTTATGGAATATTCTTTTGTTATACTTTTAAGGCACTTAATACAGAAGTCGAGAATATTTGTCAAGTGCTTACTATAAAGCTTTTATTAGTCGCAGGTTTAGACGTTTCGTATTTGTTCTTTGAGAGGCTCCGGCTTAATACACCAGTCGAATTAGAGTTTGAATGTGAAAAAATTATTAGTATGTAGGCATTTTATTACACTTTATGACGGGGAAGGTTATGTAGAATAATAATATCAAAAAAGCAAATCGGAAGAAGTGACGTTAAGTTGGCAAATTGCAAATACCTAAGTGGCAAATTTATATGTTTTTTTTTTACTTTTTGAGCGAGGAAATATAAGTTTTCGAAAAATTGCGCAATATTACTGCAAAAAGCCATGGATGTTGATGAAATTTATGGAAAATACGGTCGGTATTGACCCGTGAAATTGTTGCTTCAGTTATTTGTTAATTAATTTCGTTTATCCAACACTTGTATACAATGATACTATAATTTCTTTGGTTTTAAAGGAACAATGTGGCCTATAAGTTACTAGTGAGTTATAAGTCATAAGTCACTAGTAAGTTATGACTTATCACCCACTAGTAACTTATAGAAGTCATAAAAAGACAAATGTTTGGTTTATTTTTCTAGTTTTTATTAGAAAAACAATTTGAAATAGTAATAAGTGAACAAATAACCTAAAATGCTACAAACTTACAATCTACCTACTTATTAATATTAACATTAACATTTATGGTAATGCCGTAATTTGATGCCAAAGGATTATTGGCAGCATTTTGTGATTGTGGTAAATTTATAGAACTTGCTTCAGAAGTCTGCACCCCTTGTATATTTTTAGCAATATTAATTTTGCTGGAAATTGACTCTATATAACCTTCTGCCACGGTAGATGACTTCCATCCACCATGGCGTTTGAGTGTTATAATATCCCCTCCAGCATTGGCCAAGAGAGTTGCAGATGGGCGACGCACTCCGTGCCCTGTATACAGGGTGATTCAGTCATAATGTCATTAATTTTAAGAGCAGATAAAAAAAATGAGTATAATACGATGGCGTGATTAAAAAAAATTAAATGCATATTTAAGTTGAAAAAAAATATTTTCAAATCATTATTTAACCCCCTTTTCAGGCTGTTATTGACCGGCTGACGTCAGCCGGCTACGATATGAACAAAGCGACCTAGATGCAATGTTGCCATATTTATATATTTTCGCACATATAAAGACAATAAATAAACGGTTTGCTCACGTCAGCCAATAATAATTTAAAATGCTATAAATTATTTTTTTATAATTACCTATGCAATTAACATATTAAATTGTTATTGTTGCCCAGCAAGAACCTCGAGGAGGTCTGAATATGACTTGCCAAAAAAATTTTTTTATTAACATCATAGTGATAATTTTTTAATTTGCTGTAAGTCTTCTACTAAAAATTGAAAGTAATGCGGCCCATTCACATGTTCAGGTAGAAAATGCGGCCCAATTAAACGATCGCCATATACTCCTGTCCATACATTGACACCGAACATCCTCTGAAAGCTAAACCGACGAGTAGTGTGCGGGTTTTCATCTAACCAAATGTGACTATTATGTTCACTTTAAATAAAATTTAATATTGAAGTTACAAAACCCCAAGAGTTCAAATAATTTAAATTTCATTTCATAACCATTTCAATTTCATTACAGAAATAATGACATAAAAACCAACACTCACTAGATAAATTATAAAGAGAGGGTGAAATGTATGTAGTATTTAAATATTAGACTGTAAGTAATAGAAGATAAAAATACAATCGGACGGAGACAAATAAACAACTCGGTACGTGTTTCCGACCTAGGCTAACCTGTGTCGAGGTCAATAACCTTCTAATTTGCACTTGTGCACTTTAGTCTAGGAGCCAGACAGGGTTCCGTTGCCAACCAGAGTCCCACGGCTGCAAACAACTTATTCTAAAGTATTTTGACCTCCTAAATCCTCCTAAAAACTTGGTCGTAAAGCCTGAAAGTGATCAGTATAATTGTTATCAACAAATTAAATGTTTAAATGGCTGTACAAAGTTTATTTTTATAGCTAGTACACGGAACCTGATCTGGCTCCTAGACTAATACGAACTGTAGTAGGATCGTATTCCATGCAAAGTAGAGCAAAAAGTTGTCGGTCTTTTATCAAAGGAAAATCGTGTCATCAATGAATAGGGATGATTGTTTTCGAATGTACGGTTATTACAATTTATCATTTTTAATATTATTAACGTTTTCACGTTTTATAATTTATTATGTTAAATAATGTTTTAGTATTTTAGTTTATTATTCAATATACAGTTGCGTATAACCAAAGTTTACATAATAAATGTAAACTTTAGTGTAAATCTAAACTTTGGTGTAACCTAGGTAGGCACTTATTTTTTAAGACACATTTTCCATTTTTTCACTCTTGGTTTTAGGAATTCAACTTGATTTCAGCTCAAAAAATACACCAACCCTTGGTTAGCGACACAATTTAGGTTGACACTCGCATACTTTGTAATATTTAAAAATACATTCATTTCGTTAAATTGTGCAAAACAGCGTTATAAACAAATTGACCCAGGGTCAGGCAAAAGCCGCTCGGGAATTCGCTCTTTTTGAATTAAACATAGCTTATTTTTACGGTAATATAAGTGCATTACAGGCTTCGGATATTTTAGAGGTAAACAACACAGTAAAGACCACTTACTGACCATAATACTTAGGGCCGGTTTCACCAATCTTCATTAAAGTTTAATGATCCGTTAAAATACAGTTAAAGGGACCATTAAGAATATGACAGTTTCACCAATAGTCGTTAAGATATAAGGAATTGTTAAAGCTTCGTTAAATTAAGGAACGAAATTTCAGCGATTAATATTTTAATGAACGATTAGAAAATAACTTAAAAATTGTTGAAAGTACTTAATTATTAGTTACATGTAATTATTATTAAGATGGGAGATTTTGACGTCGAATTATTGTATTTGGAATTATTAGAGAACGAGGTCCAAATTAATGGCAACATAAGGAAAAATATTTTTGAAGAACTGGACGATGGAAAATTTCTAGAAAGATATCGCCTGTCCAAAAAAGTAGTAATAAAAGTTTTAGAAGAAATTGAGCCTGCATTAGAATATGCAACAGATAGAAACTTTCCATTGACTCCTATCCAACAATTGTTGATAGCTCTGAGGTTTTATGCTACCGGATCGTTCCAAACAGTTATGGGTGATGTACATGGAATTTCAAAGGCAACTGTGTGCCGTTGTGTCAAAAAAGTTTCAGAAGCAATAGCTTCCTTACGAGAATCTTATATAGAGTTTCCACAAAATGAAGAATTGGGAACTGTCGCAAAAAAATTTTTTGAATTAGGACGATTTCCTGGAGTTATTGGAGCTTTGGATTGTACCCACATACCAATACTATCACCTGGAGGTAATATGGGTGAAATATTTAGAAACAGAAAAGGTTACTTTTCAATAAATGTACAAGCAGTATGTGATGCCAATTTGTTAATCCGAAACATAGTAGTGCGATGGCCAGGATCAGTACATGACAGTACAATTTTTAACAATAGTCATTTGAGTCTCCTATTTGAAAATGAGGGAATACCAAGAGGATTCATTTTGCTTGGTGACAATGGCTACCCTCTGCGGCCATTTCTTATGACTCCACTGTTAAACCCTGAAACACAGGCTGACCAAAGATATAACAATTCCCACAAAGCAACAAGGAATTGCATAGAAAGGACTTTTGGAATTTTAAAAAGAAGGTTTCCTGCTTTATCATTAGGACTAAGAACAAAAATTAATACATCGTTAACCATTATAGTTGCTATAGTAGTGTTACACAATATTGCTCGACTAACAAAAGATGAAGACCCTCCAGAAGATGCCGATTTACATAATAGTTTGCAGGAACGAAGACTAAGTGAACCAAATTACTTACTTTATCAAAATGTTCCAGTTGCACCAATATTAGATGCAAATAGTCCTGGTACAGCAATAAGAAATGCATTAATAAATAATCATTTTACTTAATTATATGGCATTGTTTAAGTATGTATTTTTAGAGTAGTTGTTTAATAAGTTTCTACATATTTATTTTACTTACCTAGTTTAAGAAATAAAATATTAATTTGATTCGTTTTTAATTCTGTACTCTTGTTTTTAGTTATCTCCGAGATGTGAAACTAGTAATTTTTGTATATATCACTATATTGAGTGTAATATTCATCAATTAATTTTGAAGTTTAATGTTTCTATTGAATTAATGTCCTTAAATAGATTCTTTAAGGTGTGATTTCAAGAGTAAACATAGCCTATTCTTGTAATGTTGCTGCATATCTCTTTTTAGTGCAGTATGATTCAGTTTACTGTTTTGATTAAATCCCAAATATTTATATTATTATTATTATTATTAAAAAATAAACCAACCACAATAAGTTATGTAGAAATTTATTGAATATTATTTGTTTTTGTAATATAGTAATTTTGCTTGTAATACTTGAGACCGCTTTTCTTCATTTTCTATTTTTAGTTTCAATAATTTCATCTCCTCTTCATGTTTACTTAGAAGCAAAGACTTCTCCATTTCCACTAAACTTGACTTATTAGAAGCCAATAAGGCGATATTTTCTCTTGCTTCCACAACAGCAGTCTTCTTTTTGTTTTTTATAGTTGGTGTATTTCTTGTTACCCAGGATTGTTGACCATCTAAAAATAAAAAGCATATGAATGTTTTATTTTCAATAAATCGGATACTTTCATTTTTCTTTATGCATCTTTTGACTTGTAGCACTTAATTCAATAATGAAACACTGAGCTCATTTTTGTGTGAGTAAATAGATAAAAATAATTTTATTTTTTATAAATGGAACAGTCCATACTTGCAATGTTAAAATTGTTTTCCTTATCTTGCTTACTAGGAGTAGTTACCAAGTTCTCCTTGAATGGCAACTCTTTTTCAGCAGTGGTTGGAGCTGAAAACACCATATAATAGTAAACACATTATTTATTTATTCTTTTAAACATACCAGAAGTGCTTGCAAAATTTTCATGGCCATCATCAGACACAATATATATATACTCCAGATTATCCTCGAAAGCTACAAACAGCAATATTCATTACTAAGTCAAGCTAAAAAGCTTATGTTGAAGATATTTAAAACTTACATTTGTTTACGTTTTACAAAAATAGCATAATTGTTTTAATTATGCCAACAGATCACAATTATGCAATAAGTATTTCTGCCATATACAAGATGTAATTTATTCAAATTTAATGAATATATTTAAATTTAGTTGCTTTATACAACCGAATATTAAACTCACCTGATGAACTAGGATTTTCTATTTGTTTCTCTATTTGCACTGAAGGCTCATTATCTGTAATAATGTTATCATATAATATATACATATTATGTACCTATTTATTTGAGTAAAACGTTACTGGCCAAAGAGATATTGTACAACTATTAAAAAAATACTACGTAAATTACCTTCAAACTTGCTGTCACTATCGTAAATATTTTTTAGTGGTTCCATTTGTGGTTGAACAATGGATAATACTTTTTCGTCGATGTCATCCATTGTTTTTATGAATTCTCCACCACCAGTTAGAAATCGTGATTTTTTATCTGTTGCATATTTTTTTTTAGAAGTTCTTTTCATATTATCATATAATCTAAAAAATATTGAAAACTGTACAAATTCTGTCAAATTACATAAGAAATATAAAACATGCAAACCATGTTAGTACCTGTACATTATATAAATTTACCTTTTTAAGTGACCCATGTCTCGTTTCTGCACTTGAACATTGCAGTTAAACATACATGTTACCTTTTGCCACATTTCTTCCTTTTTTCTAATTGTCACCCCGTCTGTCTTTTTATTCTCTATTATATTTTTAACTTCGGGTGTAGCCAATATATTCAAAAACAATTCTTTTTCGAAAGTAGAGAAATTGCTACATCTCTCTCGCTTCCTTTTTGAATCCATTATGACTTATCAACTTACTTAATTAACTACAAATTTTCAATACCAAATATTGTTATGTTTAAAACATAGCACTACAAGTATCACATTTAAGGTTATGTTTTGTGTTAAATCAACGATATCGTAACTGAGCAATAGAACATTAGATAAACAGTTTAAAAATAACAGATCGGTAACAAAATAAAGTGGAAAACACTAGAACTATTCAATGTTGCCAAATATTATCAATGATTAACTAACGGTTTATTAAAAATGGTTGGTGAAACACTCATACATTTAATCAACTGTTAAATATTAACGAATAATTAGTTAACAACTGATTAATGAATATTTAGCAAGGCTTGGTGAAACCGGCCCTTAATATACAATTACCTAAGATAACATAAAAAAACCGGTATCTTATTCTCAATAATATATCTTTATAATTAATGCTATGCTGCTCTAACAATATTATAATTATTGTAAATATCGGTTTATTATTAGAAATTAAACTAATATTTTTGTTGAAGATAATATAATCCGGAACAGGGTAAGAAAATAATGGTCTTGATTTTCTGACTAAGTCAAAGTCATACTGCTTCAAACAATTTCACAGACTGACAAAACACTAAGCCAAACCGCATTTCGAATGTCAAGTGCATTTTGTACAAATATAACTAGTTTTTTAAGTTTCTTGTAATTTAAAGTTGACGAACAAATATGAGAACTAATTACAAACTAAAACCGCGCTGCACATACACTGTAATCTTCTGGTAATGCAACGGAAACTTTGTATTAACTTTCTATCAGAAGAAAATAAAGCAAATAACTCAAAAGGAGAATAACTTTCTAGTAATTGCCATCCTCCACGTTACTTACTAATAATTACTTTATAGGATGATGAAACTCTCCAACAAATTTTAACAAGTCCCACAGACGGTGCATGCAAAATTAAACAGGAAGATAAACACGGCTTTGTGAACTTAATTACACAATTGCAGCGAACCGAAATTCATTAGGAGGCTACCCCCCTGATCCTTGTTTTCCTCAACTCGATCTAGTAGTCCTTCTCCATCTATTAAGCGTCCTTTGAATGGTTAGACGTAAACATGAAGAAGGGAAAAGCAAACATGTTCTCTGTTTTCTGGGTAAATATCTCGCTTTGCCAAAGCTTAATGCTAGCACAGCTTTAATAGAGCGTTTATGGGCGGATGTTTTCGCTTGAAATGTCGTTAGAGAATTAACGTTTGATTTAAGAAATATGCTTTGAATATTTTCAGAAACAAAATTCGGAAGATAGTACTACGAATTTCCTTCCAAATTTTGCGATGAATGGGAAAATTTACCAATCAAGCAAACATTTTTAATTGAACAATTTTTCTCGTATCTCGAATTGTATTGGTTTACTCCATTTTAAAGGTGCTAAAAAAACATTTAAATATCTCAATGTTTAACATAAATTAATGAATCATGGAATTCGATTTTTAAAAGACTGTTCAACATACAATGTTTTGAATAAAATATAGTACTGAAATTAATGTACGTATTCTGTCCCCATAATATCCAGTAATGTCGAAATTCTGGGATTCTTGGTAAAGTAATAGCTTCTCCGCTAGGTACTGGTTGATATATTTGTGTACCCACATATATGATGACTGTTAAATAATATTAATATGCCGGTGCTTCTTCCACACAATGCGTGAAATGTTAGAATATCCTCGACTTCAAACAAGCCAACGGAATTTTTTGTAATTCCTTAAACCCTATAAAACGGCCTCATAATCAGATTACGAGTTAATTGCGGATTGAATTAAATTTTAATTATCCCGAATTAACGTGTAATTTGGAGAAAACGCGCCGACGTCTGGCGAAAATAACATTTTGATATTTAATCCCGACTTGAACTCTATTATGTCTCTCATTCTTCAGTGATTTCGAGGCTCAGCACTTATGGAATTGAAGCGACTCCTTTAATATGTTACCAAGCTAATCGTCTTCAAGGAATTGTAATTAAATTTGCTAGACTTTCGAATATATTAAATTATCAACTATTGCCGTTCCAAGCTAAGAGTCCTACAAAAAGTCTCTATACCAGTTAAATTGGGAGTTTGATTTACTTTTATTAAGGTGTCATAATTTTCTTTGAATCGACGACGTCACTGTACTTATAGACCTTAGACCAGTATTCTTCCTACATTGTCAAAAGTGTTTGGAAAATCTGCCAATAAACAAATAAGATTTGAAATAGAAAAAATTCAAATGTTTCACATGGCTATTTGAGTTTTTTATTAAAATTATAATAATACTCACTATCTTGGTTATTTATTTATAAAAACCCCATAAATTATTCATCGTTGTAAAGAGAATTTCCCCTTTCTTCTAATGAGGTAAAAATATGGCGTCCATAAGAAAATCAAAAGTTATCAGCACACATTTTTAGAGATACGTTAATACTGACAACAAAAATCGATTCCTTACTTCATTTAATATCAGACTATACCAAAATTTTGAAAAACAAGTGAAATACGACTAAAAATAGCATAAAATCGGTTTTCTTCGGAACTATTCGGAATTTTCTAAATTCTAATCATCGTGTGGTTGATCCTGGCGTTCCACAGGGGTGCATTTTAGGTCCCTTATTCTAAATTACACTTTCATGCTGATGAGACCCATTTGCATCACTCTTTTATAGAAAATGAAATATGTGTCGTTATAAGAAGGGAAAGTGTATCAATCAATATTAGAATAAATCATATTGGAAAAATATCACGCCAGATGGCTTCCTACCTGAAATTACCAGGCCCTAAAACCTACACGGGGCAATGTAAACAACGAGATTGGAATAGCAAAGAAAGTCAGTGGGGTTGAAAAAAATTATTAAAATTGACGAATCAATATAGAGACTGATTCGACTACAACAATGCAATTAAAATAGATGTTGATGTGACATATTTGTTTCCATTCTTTTGAAGATATTTACATAACAACCAAATTTTTAAACATGGAAAACACGTTTTCTAATTAAAATGTCTCTACAGGTGACATTTTTACCCTTCACTTCATTTTTAAACTTCTATAAATAGCACCCCTTTTAAGCTTGGCGAAGGTTTACTTTTATTTTAATTATAATTTACTAAATTTAAAAGATCAAGGCACCTTTCTGTTTTGATGGTCATTGCTATCCTTGTTATGTAAGCATTAAAGGGTCAAACGAAATGTCAATCATTATTTTCAAAGCTAAATTTACACTTTTATTGAGAGTGAGAATTAGGAACAGTCAGTCAAAGAAAAATTGCGAATACATTTCAAAGATTTTGTTAATAATAATTTGGAAATTACGTTAAATAGAAGAAAAAAGCAAATTCCAGTAGATTTATCTACTTTAATTAAATCATGTTATATTTAGTGATATAATTTTTGCTAGTTCAATTAAAAAAACATCCAGTACATTCTATCTCTTTGCAGTTTGCAGTACGTTTCTTATTCTTCGATATAGACGAGTACCGTAACAAAAGACCCAGAAATTGCCATGGAACGTCGAAACGTTAACGACGAGATCTAATATCCATCCCAACTTTAGATGCGCGAGTAAGCCAAAATAAAGTAACGTGATTGAAAAATCCAATCCGGGGGAAAATGGATTTATGTAGAAAGGCCGGCTACTTCAATATTGGATTCTAAAGTCTAGCTAAATCAAAGACCTAGAGGACTTGCCTCCTCTTTTTAGATAAATGAAGTTTGTCCGGTTTTCCATTGGAATCTGCTTCGGTAATGTGTTTTTAACTGAATATCGGGAAATATTTGAATATGAATTCCGCAAGGTATCGTAGGAAAGGATTTAATAAGGAGAAATAAAATTATTTTATCTACAATCTCCTTATAATCGAACTGTTATCCAACCTTCTAAAGTTATACTTTATCCACTAGTGGAATAAAATAACTTTATTTCAGTAGTAAAATAATAAACCTATAATAAATTAAATTTAATTTATTTACTTATTCACATTAACGTTTACATTTATAGTAATAGACACTTCGTTTTTTGTTTTATCACATTTAACTTCCTTTCCGTTAATAACAACCCTTGTAGCATTGTTGCCACCATTTTCGGAACGCATAACATCTGCCAAAGTTTGTGAAGAATTTGCAAAAGTTACGGATGTCTCTTCTTGTAAGAAACAGCTATATTATCCTTGGATTTTCCTTTCAATATCAACATAACTTTCTGCTACAGAGGAGCTCTTCCATCCACCATTGTAAGATCAGTACCTTTATCGACCAATAAAGCTGTTGAAGTGCGCCTCATACAATTGCCAGTATATGCTTCTGGATTTGCGATATTCAGGAATGAAGCAACTACTTCGCGAATTTTTTATTGTTGTATCTTAAAAAGAATATATCTTGTGTTAGGCGAATTGGACGCAGAGAAATGTATTTTCTGCATATTTCAACAGCAATCACGAAAACCCTTCTTCTACAATTGTAAATTTTCTTCACAGGCCCGTCTTGATATCAGGTACTGAACGTCACTAATTTTCAAATTTGTCAATTCGCAGCTTCGACAGGCACCAGAAACCCTCATTATTAGTGCAACCTTAAATAATTCAATATATAAGTTCACTATATACCTAACAACATGTAAAAGGTAAATAGATATTACCTTAATCATTAAATATTCTTTATCGGAAGCCCCAGTAAAAAATTCTTCAATATGCGTTCTTTCTTCTGCAACTGTTTTGCTTTGTATCCTCTCGATTCACTCGTTCAAATAAGCAGTAAGTTTGTTATATTTTCCAATATCTATATTTTTGTAAACTTTTATAGTAGCCTTCAGCATCGAATATTTCGACCACAGATGAAATTGCATATATTTTCTTCAAATATAAAAAATACAATAGCATGACTTCTTCATTTATTGTCATTACTCTCCGTTTTTCCCTCCATTCGTTAAATTCGGCGAAGACTTTTTCGTAATGTTCCNGGAACGCATAACATCTGCCAAAGTTTGTGAAGAATTTGGAAAAGTTACGGATGTCTCTTCTTGTAAGAAACAGCTATATTATCCTTGGATTTTCCTTGCAATATCAACATAACTTTCTGCAACAGAGGAGCTCTTCCATCCACCATTGTAAGATCAGTACTTTTATTGACCAATAAAGTTGTTGAAGTGCGCCTCATTCAATTGCCAGTATATGCTTCTGGATTTGCGATATTCAGGAATGAAGCAACTATTGAGGGTATCTTCGCGAATGTGTTGATTCCAACAGGCTGAGAATTACATTTTTGGTTGTTGCATCTTAAAAAGAATATGTCTTGTGTTAGGCTAATTGGACGCAGAGAAATGTATTTTCTGCATATTTCAACAGCAATCACGCAAAATCCTTCTTCCATAATTGTAAATTTTCTTCAAACGCCCGTCTTGATGTCAGGTACTGAACGTCACTAATTTTCAAATTTGTCAATTCACAGCTTCGACAGGCACCAGAAACCCTCATTATTAGTGCAACCTTAAATAATTAACTATATAAGTTCACTATATACCTAACAACATGTAAAAGGTGAAGAGATATTACCTTAATCATTAAATATTCTTTATCGGAAGCCCCAGTAAAAAATTCTTCAATGTGTTCTTTCTTCTGCAACTGTTTTGCTTTGCCTCCTCTCGATTCACTCGTTCAAATAAGCAGTAAGTTTGTTATATTTTCCAATATCTATATTTTTGTAAACTTTTAAGTAGCCTTCAGCATCGAATATTTCGACCACAGATGAAATTGCATATATTTTCTTCAAATATAAAAAATACAATAGCATGATTTCTTCATTTATTGTCATTACTCTCCGTTTTTCCCTCCATTCGTTAAATTCGGCGAAGACTTTTTCATAATGTTCCCTGGATTTCGCTGGCAATAAATGAAAAATTGCTACTTAAGCCACAGGAACACAATTACTTTCTTGCATTTTTACCAAATTCAGATAGAACTGTTATTGAAATAATTGATAATAAGCAACGTACCATAGCAACCAGTAGATGTAACAAAACCTACCAGGTTTCATTGAGTACTATAGTGAGAAATACCAAGTCGTGCGAATATGCTTTTATTAAATTCCAATAATTCTGACTCCACAAATATGATTGTGATGTGGCTATGGATAAAACCTTCTCGCGTTTAAACATTCTTGTGTGGATAAAATGCTACTTAAAACACTTATACAATAAATAACTATATTTCTATGTGGGGAATTAAAGATTTTCTTGGGGATGATAAGGAATTTATTTCAATTCTAAAAAAATCATTTAAACAGTTAAAATGTAATTAAAGCGTTTGTTGTACACAATTAAATATTTCTTGAAAAATGTACTTACCTTTGTTTATTATTTGAAAAACTACTTTAATTATCTCTATTAAAAAATATTTTATCTTTACTCAATAGGCAAACTTTTGTTCCAACATTTTTTATTTTATTTATTTACCGTTAACTGATCAGGCAATTAGATTTTGAATATAATTTCAGTGAGTTTTTCCAAACATCATGATGATAATAAACTATTTCATCTATAATGAATGCACATGTTACACTATTTCTTCCTTTTGGTCCTCCTGTATAATTTTAAGGAATAAATTTACTTCCTAGAAATGTGTTTGCATGGAATTAGATGATTAAACATTCAATTGTTCCAGTTTGTCGAAGACACTAACATAATATTCCCCAAAGTAATTTTTGAAAATATTATTCAATTTTCACAATAATGTATATTAATTCTCACGGCATTTGTTTAGGTTCTATAAATATATACCGGGTGATTCAGTTTGATATTCGCAGCCTCGTATCTCTTTTATTATAACAAATAGCTATAACAAACAAATATTTTTAAATCGCCGCATAAATTCTATCAAATGACATTATTAGATCGTCTCCATGGTAACATATATCAAAATTGCTATAGTCAACTGTTTTTATTTAAATGGCACCACTATATATTTTTTATCAATTCTGGAAGATATTTTTTTTCTGCGTTCAGCTATATAAAGAAGTCTATAGTTTCATTAGAAATATTGCTAGAAAAACAGCAAAAAAGATGAACCCTACTTTCAGTAGCTTTATTCTGAAAAATGATAACCAGCTGTGGAAACAACTGAATTTTGACGTTTCTAAATAACGGTTTTTCAAAATAATTGACATTTTGTACCTACCTATTCTATCTATAACNTGAAAAATGATAGCCAGCTGCGGAAACAACTGAATTTTAAAGTTTCTAAATAACGGTTTGTCAAAATAATTGACATTTTGTACCTACCTATTCTATCTATAAAACTAATTAATTATAACATGAATACTTATAGTAACCAAGAAAAACTAGATATGATTTTCATCTATGGATAAGGCCGAAAGAACGCTAAAGCTGTCAGGTATTTATATCAACATCGTTTTCCTCAGAGACAACTTCCATCAGATAAAACTTTCGGAAAGTTAGCCAGGAATTTAGCGGCAGATGGAAGTTTTCAAAAGAAAAGAAGAGTTTTTAAACCCAGAGGGGCAAGAGATAAGAACATTAGATAAATATGTTAAATGGCCTGCTGGATCTCCAGATCTCACACCTATAGATTTATTTCATTGGCCTTAACTAAATGATATTGATGACTTTAAAACAGAATAAGAGTAGAATGTCGGTATTAAACGAAGAAACATTAGAACGTGTTTGTAGAGAGGGAGTGATGAACAGAGCTATTCTGTGTTTGGAAGCAAATGGAGGTCATTTTGAACATTTGAAATAAGTATCGTTTTAAATTGTTATATTATTATCGTATTAAAAATAAAATATATTACTTTAAAAAATATAGTAACTTGTTTCCGCAGCAGGCTATCATTTTTCAAAATAAAGCTACGAAGCTAAAGCTTCATTTTTTTGCTGTTTTTCTACTAATATTTCTAATGAAACTATAGACTTCCTTACATAGCTGAACGCAGAAAAAAAATATCTTCCAGAATTGATAAAAAAATATATACTGTGCCATTTGAACAAAAACAGTTGACTATAGCAATTTTGACATGTTGCCAAGGAGACGATTTAATAATGTCATTTGATAGAGTTTAAGCGGCGATTTGAAAGTATATAGGGTTTATTATAACTATTTGTTAAAATAAAAGAGATACAGGGCCGCGAATACCAAACTGGATCAACCAGTATAGTTTACTCCAGCAAATCCACATGTTCGCATTATTGATGTCTCGATGTGCACCATCCACACCATTCTTCATTTGTTTACATTTACCAAACCGCATCATCTGTAATCGGCTTAAGGGTGTAATGTTCCTCGAAACTCAAAACTTGTATAACGGACGACGCATCTTCGGAAAGAGATGCAGCTACTGTCATTTCTGCGGATCGCTGAAATTTACGACCGCTTAGGACCGTCCTCTCTACACTGTGAAATATTTAATTCCTAAACATTTTAGCCAGAAGTACGTATGTACAACATACATAATACATACACNAGATGTAACAAAACCTACCAGGTTTCATTGAGTACTATAGTGAGAAATACCAAGTCGTGCGAATATGCTTTTATTAAATTCCAATAATTCTGACTCCACAAATATGATTGTGATGTGGCTATGGATAAAACCTTCTCGCGTTTAAACATTCTTGTGTGGATAAAATGCTACTTAAAACACTTATACAATAAATAACTATATTTCTATGTGGGGAATTAAAGATTTTCTTGGGGATGATAAGGAATTTATTTCAATTCTAAAAAAATCATTTAAACAGTTAAAATGTAATTAAAGCGTTTGTTGTACACAATTAAATATTTCTTGAAAAATGTACTTACCTTTGTTTATTATTTGAAAAACTACTTTAATTATCTCTATTAAAAAATATTTTATCTTTACTCAATCGGCAAACTTTTGTTCCAACATTTTTTATTTTATTTATTTACCGTTAACTGATCAGGCAATTAGATTTTGAATATAATTTCAGTGAGTTTTTCCAAACATCATGATGATAATAAACTATTTCATCTATAATGAATGCACATGTTACACTATTTCTTCCTTTTGGTCCTCCTGTATAATTTTAAGGAATAAATTTACTTCCTAGAAATGTGTTTGCATGGAATTAGATGATTAAACATTCAATTGTTCCAGTTTGTCGAAGACACTAACATAATATTCCCCAAAGTAATTTTTGAAAATATTATTCAATTTTCACAATAATGTATATTAATTCTCACGGCATTTGTTTAGGTTCTATAAATATATACCGGGTGATTCAGTTTGATATTCGCAGCCTCGTATCTCTTTTATTTTAACAAATAGCTACAACAAACCCTATATATTTTTAAATCGCCACATAATTTGTATCAAATGATATTATTAGATCGTCTCCATGGTAATATATATCAAAATTGCTATAGTCAACTGTTTTTATTTAAATGGCACCACTATATATTTTTTATCAATTCTGGAAGATATTTTTTTTCTGCGTTCAGCTATATAAAGAAGTCTATAGTTTCATTAGAAATATTGCTAGAAAAACAGCAAAAAAATGAACCCTACTTTCAGTAGCTTTATTCTGAAAAATGATAGCCAGCTGCGGAAACAACTGAATTTTAAAGTTTCTAAATAACGGTTTGTCAAAATAATTGACATTTTGTACCTACCTATTCTTTCTATAAAACTAATTAATTATAACATGAATACTTATAGTAACCAAGAAAAACTAGATATGATTTTCATCTATGGATAAGGCCGAAAGAACGCTAAAGCTGTCAGGTATTTATATCAACATCGTTTTCCTCAGAGACAACTTCCATCAGATAAAACTTTCGGAAAGTTAGCCAGGAATTTAGCGGCAGATGGAAGTTTTCAAAAGAAAAGAAGAGTTTTTAAACCCAGAGGGGCAAGAGATAAGAACATTAGATAAATATGTTAAATGGCCTGCTGGATCTCCAGATCTCACACCTATAGATTTATTTCATTGGCCTTAACTAAATGATGTTGATGACTTTAAAACAGAAGAAGAGTAGAATGTCGGTGATTAAATGAAGAAACACTAGAATGTGTTTGTAGAGAGGGAGTGATAAACAGAGCTATTCTGTGTTTGGAAGCAAATGGAGGTCATTTAGTATTAAAAATAAAATATGTTACTTTAAAAAATATAGTAACTTGTTTCCGCAGCAGGCTATCATTTTTCAGAATAAAGCTACGAAGCTAAAGCTTCATCTTTTTTGCTGTTTTTCTACTAATATTCCTAATGAAACTATAGACTTCCTTACATAGCTGAACGCAGAAAAAAAATATCTCCCAGAATTGATAAAAAAATATATAGTGTGCCATTTGAACAAAAACAGTTGACTATAGCAATTTTGACATATGTTGCCATGGAGACGATTTAATAATGTCATTTGATAGAGTTTAAGCGGTGATTTAAAAATATATAGGGTTTGTTATGGCTATTTGTTAAAATAAAAGAGATACAGGGCAGCGAATACCAAACTGAATCACCCAGTATAGTTTACTCCAGCAAATCCACATGTTCGCATTATTGATGTCTCGATGTGCACCATCCAAACCATTCTTCATTTGTTTAAATTTACCAAACCGCATCATCTGCAATCGGCTTAAGACTCCCAAATAATACGTCAAGTTATTATTATCATTTTCTTTTTTTCAGGTACTGTAGAAAATATCCTGTTCCTGACAACGTCCTAACATGATCTCACTAGCTGTAAAACATCCAGAGTTTCCTCGCACGCTAAGATGAGCTACCATACGAGTAACTACTCAGAGATGAACGCCAGCGTCGATTTAAACTCTAGTTTCAACCTCAATGCGACCCTCATTGGTTTGGCCAACGGCGACAATGCCACCCTCAACATCTCGGAGGGTATCATCCCCTACAACCAAAGACCCGAGACGTACATCGTTCCCGTGCTGTTCTTTTTGATATTCGTGGTGGGGGTGCTGGGCAACGGGACGCTGGTGGTGATTTTCTTGAGGCACAGGACCATGAGGAACGTACCTAACACGTAAGTAATCCCATATTTGAAAAAATCCAAAACACAGTCTACAAATGCTTATAAACCATAATAACTTCATTGTTAACTCTTCATAATAACTGTACTTCCAAAGAAACGTAGGTTTTCCAATAAGTGTAGCAAAACTTTAAAGAGAAGGACAATAATAACCGCCAATGATAATAACGTAATATTTGTTTCATTTTGACATGCAATTGATGACATTTTAAAAATAATATCGTTAAAATGTCCTCGACTTCGTCTGACTGAACGAATTCTGGAGATAGAATTAATATTCAATTTAAGGTCTGAACTTGTTTGTGGCATCTGTAAACCATAGATTTCACATAACCCCACAAGTGAAAGTACAAGAGGTGATATCACATCATCTCCGTGGCCAGTTGACATTAGCGTTTCTCAAAACAACTTGTCCAAGACACTGCTGCAAATGAATTGCCTGACGAGATGTGTGACAAGTGGCACCACCTTGTTGATTAAGCCCAAAAATCACACCAAACCTTCTGAAGCACCTCCTGAATCACTTGAGGATCTTCATCAACAAAAATTCTCCAATTATGTCTATTGAGCCAGAAATGTAAATCTAGTTCCATCTGCTCTAGAGACCATCGCGAAAGTTCGACGCAGATGATGACCAGCTGGCTTCAGGTCTTGAGTAATTTGGACTCTATAAACCTTTAGATGAGCAGTGATGAAAAATTAACTGCATAGTCGTCTGAAGAAGATCAAGAAGACTTAGAAGGACAGCGAATAGAGAACACGCATTTTGATGGTAAATTCGAATAAATTCTACACGTTGTTGATTTCTATATTTTCCCATGACTTGCCACAATGTACTAATCGCAGTTGTGAACCTTTGACATTGACATTTCGAGCCATGTGGCCAACATTCCATTTTAACGTTCGGATACGCTTATTATTGGAAAACCATAGCACTTATAGAACAATAGAAGCTTCACAATGTATGTAAAATTGTTGTTTTTTGCAAACGTTTCTCTTTAGTAGAGTGGTGCACTCCACAGGTCTTTCTGAATACAAGATAAGTTCTCGGTGACGTCAGCTGAAGTCGTTTTGTTAGCGAACACCCCACAACCGTAGACAAAATCCGTATCACTTTTCGCGTTAGTTCCTCAGTTTCTGTCTGGTTTTTCGATTGATTTATTATTAATTATTTATGCTAAATCAGTGAAATTAATATGATGAAATACTACATACAAGTTGTGTATTTAACTCTAATTGAAATATGACAAATGGACCGAAAGTGCACATTTATAGTGTTTCAACATGTTAGAAGGCGAAAATGGAAACCGACAATACCTAGAAAATATTTTACGCCCACAACAAACTATAAGGGTTTATATAAGAAGATTATAGAACTGGAGAAATAAACGAATCCACTTTCGTATCCAAAATTGCATGCAGATGCTATGCCTTGTATATTTCGTGATTGTGTCAGATATTTTTCAACAAGTAAATCATAACTCGAGTAGAGATGCAAAGTTAAAAATAATTGGGGATCAATAGATGTTAGAAGTAACTGAAAAAAAGTAGAGACGAATGTAGCAGACTTGGAACATTAATGACTAAAGAATTATAATGATTTGATATAAAAAGTTTAAAAAAATTGTATATTCGCCAGGTCCAATTATTAGTTATGCTGTTGTAGTAAAAACAAATTTTGAGACAGAATTGTTTCTTTACGATAAAGTCATACACTTGGATACAGACAAATTAGTAACGCTACTTATTTTTAATAACTTCATTGAAATACAAAATCTTGTAGGCAAAATTGTTGAAAACAGTTCACAGACAACCGATTCCTGAGTTAATTTTAAAGAGGAAGAAATAATAAATCATGTTTGTACTGTTTGAAATATTTTTAAAAATGAAAATTCGTTAGATACTATTGACCTCATTGATAAAATAAAACTTAATTTAAATTGTTTTTTTATTTATTACTAAACAATTAAAATTATATTGTGCCACTAAAGAAAGGTACAGTCCGTACGATATTTGTTTAAATATAATTTCAAAAAGACCCCTGCTTCGCTTTCTTGGAATTAACCGCATCGACATCCGAGATAAAAAGATATGGCGTTCATCGTAGCAGCTTACAGTGCATACTGTATTTAGCAAGACATTAGCAGCAATGTGGCATTTGATAAACCAGTTAACACCGCATTTTGCACAAATATCTAGGTTAAGGTCCACCGGACAACCCATGCACACAACGTCTTACATTTGCTGAGTAGATTTTTTCAAGAAAGTTATTTTTAGTTTTATTTCCAGTTACGTCAATAAGCAAAATTGTTGTATACGAAAAAATTATGAAAAATTTTCTAAAATTAACTAAAATTTGCAACAGAAGCAGGGGCGTCCGTTTGGTAGTTATTGCCTTCCATCTTTAAATGCATTGTCTGTACTTTGTGTTGGAAACGAATAGACTACAAGCCCATCGGAAATTTTCAAGGGGTCATTTGGCCCAGCATGAATTACTTATAAATCAATACTACCACATATAACAATAACTTTAGAAACTATGCCGTCAATTCTTGTTGGTAGGTACAGGTGAGTACACAGGTAAGCTAAACCTGCCCACCAAGGGAGGGTGGTTTTCGGCAAAACATTTTTGTACGGCATTTTTAAAGTACATAGGTTATACAAAAAAAAATGAACCTCGACCTAATGCCGGAACAAAAATAGCAATACCGGAAGCCAGGAATATTTTTGATTTTCCGAGAATTTTGGCCCGGGTTTTGGTGATTTATTACAGTACGAAATTTATACTGCATGTTTCGGATCGATACATAGATACATTTTTAAGAGACGCCGTACGTACTTGCTGATACAGGGGTTAGGAATACAGGGTGCAACCCTCTATTAATATATTTTGTTAATACTGATACCTAACAATAACCAACAAAGACAAAATGCCGTACAAAAAAAATGGTTCTAAAGGGCTTGACATATATTTTTGCAAATATGTAAGTAGATATTACTTGCAAGAATTGATTTTATTATTACTACTATTTTCTCCTTAATACAAATTATTTACTACTGTACGGCCTTTCTATAATAAGACTTACAATATCATACATATAGAAATATTTTTCAGTAATGCCGTACATATTTGTCGATACAGGAGTGAGAAACCCCGGATGCAAACCCCTATATTCTAACGTTTATGGTTTCCGATCATTGAAAAATTGTCGGCATTTTTGTTAAAACACTATTTAAGATGTAAAATAATTTTTAAGTAATATACCGTTAAAAAACCATAGGTCGATATAAAAATTATTAATTTTATTAATTTGAAAAGCTTATATATTAATATTTTTGTTCACATGTACATAAGTAAAATTTTTTCAAAATCCGAAAAATTAGAATTAAAAAAATCTATAAAAAAATCTGCACTCGAATATATATTTTTAAAATTTGGAATTATTTTTATTTTAAAATTAAAATTACCACTTCGAGATTCTAGATGGCCATCAAAACATCTTTCTCTGTCTCTTTTTTCTTTTCGGCGTGTAAATTTTTATTTAGTTCTATTCATGTTTATAACCTACAATCTTAAAGTTGTTTTTGTAACAAATGCACTTTTAAATTATTTTTACTAATTTTAAACATATATTGTATGCCAATGGCTTCATCACAATTTTTGCATATATAAATTGTTCAAACAATTGTAACAGAAGTTGCAAATATGCAAATGCAAGGGTACTGTATTACTTCAAAACAAGGACATTTAAATAAAGGGGACTATGCATGTCACAGTCTATCTCATATGTTGGGTGAAGCTAGACAAGAGGAAAGCAGAGGGCTTTATTTTCATCCAACTGATGCGCGCGATTACATCTCCAATGTCGTACATTTTGGATGGGTCAAAATAAAATATTTTATAGTCCTAAGTCAATATATTTCAACAGCTACTCAGTATTTTTATAATAAATATATATAATATTTTTATAACTTCTTGGAATCCCAATAACTGTAACCATTTCTTTCTTGTTGCACCATCCCCAAGCATCCTAAAAACGTTCACATTTCACTTTTAGAATACTGAGGCAAATTTTCAGTGAGACATAAAAATATATTCCCAAAGGAGAACATCAAATGGTTGAATGAATGCAACTTTCAGTTGATTGCATCTTCGGTATTTTTATGTATAAGTGAACCACCACCATATTTTTGCTGTTGTATTTATTCAGTTTTTATGCTCGTGCATTTAGTAAAATTGTAAATATATTTTTGAAAAGGTTTTTGTCGTAGAGGAAAATGAAAATGATGAATGATTAAAATTTGTAATGTTGGGTATAAGGGATAACATTGAAATACCTATAAATATATTAAATATAAATAATGTCTGTAACTTATTTGTGGTGCAGCATTTTCCTTTGATTTTAATGGCCAAACGTGGTTCATATTATTGTTTTCTTACTATTTCAGCAAAAATTTTAAAAAAATACCAAGTCAGTTTTATAAAATTTTACCGTTATTCAAATAAAAGTTACCCACACGCACGACAATGGCCACAGTTGCATATACATTCCAAAGTCACCTTCAAGCACGCTTACCTGTGGAAGGATAGCTGATGTGGATGTTTATAATCCAAT
>NW_019416669.1:53786-56872 GCF_000390285.2 Anoplophora glabripennis
TTTTTATGTATAAGTGAACCACCACCATATTTTTGCTGTTGTATTTATTCAGTTTTTATGCTCGTGCATTTAGTAAAATTGTAAATATATTTTTGAAAAGGTTTTTGTCGTAGAGGAAAATGAAAATGATGAATGATTAAAATTTGTAATGTTGGGTATAAGGGATAACATTGAAATACCTATAAATATATTAAATATAAATAATGTCTGTAACTTATTTGTGGTGCAGCATTTTCCTTTGATTTTAATGGCCAAACGTGGTTCATATTATTGTTTTCTTACTATTTCAGCAAAAATTAAAAAAAAATACCGTCAGTTTTATAAAATTTTACCGTTATTCAAATAAAAGTTACCCACACGGACGACAATGGCCACAGTTGCATATACACAAGCACGCTTACCTGTGGAAGGATAGCTCATGTGGATGTTTAGAATCCAATTTCTTACGAATTCTGCACTGTCTAACCATATTCATACCTTAAAAGTTTATCCAAAATACATGTATAAACACTAATCACGTTTCACTTACTAAAATCATACTATTTTCTATGGCCATATTCTGCCAACCACGGCAGAACGAACGAGGAACACGCTACAAATTATTGCGTAGTTGCCAAGTCTTCAAACATGGCAAATTTGAAAAATGAAAAATAGTTTAATATGTACACAATTTAACAATATTGTATGCATAACTTACTAATACTATCCTATAATAATAATTTTCACAATTGTGATGAAAATTGCGATAAAAATATTAAGTACATTTCCAGTATAATTATACAGCTGACAACAATGATACAATTAGACTGTGAATAGACCAAGCTTCATCTAGAAATGTAAATAAATAAGTTCCCTTTATTTACATGTCCTTGCTTCAAAACATACAACGTGTCCCAAAAGTATGGAAACAGCACAATAACTTTCGAAAAATGCATTTCGAGGAAAAATTATTCAGACAAAAGATTTAGGATTTTTTCCCTGGCTATTCAATGGTGACCCGAGATTTGACCTTGACCTTCAAGGTTATTTCAAGGTCAAGTTAATTTTTCCAAATGGGATGCCCTACTTTTGACCCCGGAAATGAAAATAGCGGAAAATTTTACGTTCAGAGATGATTTAGTACGATCGTTCTTGGTTATATTTGATCAAAAAAGTGGTTGCCGTACAGGAATTAATGATCTTAACTCAATTCTAAAATACAAGTAATTGTCTATAAACGTTTGCATTAACCATAATTTTCAGACGGCATAGTTGCTAAGAATTATTTGGAAAGTTAAATAATCATGTGGAATCGATGCCGTATATTTTTCAATGACTCGAAACAATGGGGGTTAAAATAGAGAGTTGCACCCTGCATTTCTAACCCCTGTATCAGCAGATGCGTACGGCGTCACTAAAAAAGTTATCCACGTATCAATCCAAAATTTGCAGTATAAATACCGTACTGTGGTAAATCACCAAAAACCTGGCCAAAATTTTCATAAAATCAAAAATTTTCCTGGCTTCCGGTAATGCTATTTTTGTACGGCGTTAAATCGAGATTTATTTTCTTTGTATAACCTAAATACTTTAGAAATGCCGTACAAAAATGTTTCGCCGAAAACCACCCTCCCTTGGTGGGCAGGTTTAGCTTACCTGTGTACTCACCTGTACTAACAAGAATTGACGGCATAGTTTCTAAAGTTATTGTTATATGTGGTAGTATTGATTTATAAGTAATTCTTGAAAATTTCCGAAGGGCTTGTAATCTAGAAAGCTCGGTTTACATTTTCGAAATGTAATATTCAATTGTTTTCTTTATATAGGTACTTCTTTGAAATGACATGAAAATGTCCTAAAATTTGGTCTTTATTATTTTTTCTAGATAGACAGGTAAAAAAATAAAGGGTAAATAATGTGATGTAAATAACTATGTACACGTATAAATCGAGACACCTTGTAAATCTCTGGCAAGCGACATTAAGTTGCTTTTTTTATTAATTTCTCGTGAAAAGTGGATAACCTACAAAAAACACGATTAACAGATTCTTATCTTTTCCGATATCTTCCGACAGCAAAGACCGAATCTAACATTTTCGCGTCGTGACTGATGATCCTGTTACAAACAATGAGCATCGCAGTTTATCTTAAAATTACTACAGCTGTTGCACGCCATTAATTCTCAGATTTCGAAACTCAATTTCTGTACAATTTACACATCGCCCACTTCACGTGTCATTACTAGGGTTTCTGGTCGAGACTTCTCGAAGCGAGAATTCCCAGGAAATCTGGCCTTATACGAGACGAGAAAAAAGTGTCGAGAAATCGAGAAATTTTGTCTATTCCCTCCCCTCTCGCGCCGCGTCCCGCTGCACGTTCGTTTCGTTCATGCATTCAATTCGTTTCTCGACAAATAGCTGAGCGGTTGAGGTGGTTTCTCGACTAGCTCATGATTTATTTATTTTAAGTTTTAAGGCTTTAGTCTACTTTGATGAATCTTATTTTTTTAATGTACTATTTTTATAAGACTGTGAAGAAATTTTATTAACAGATACCTAATGATGTTGATTCTGAAAATATTTAGTTACTGTTCCTTTAGTTTATTATTTTATTTTTGTTTTGTTAATTAAAAGATTGTGATTATAAGTAATAAATTAATAGGAAGAACGCTTCTGTACCTTTAAATTAAAGCTTGTTTTTTTTTTAAAGATTTCTTCGGTTACATTCTTTATCTACTATTTGTTTAATTAAAAGACTGCATGATTAATGATTATTATTAATCATTGGAAGAAAGCTACGATTCAAAAACATTGAAATAAACATAAGTAGGTATATTGAAAGTGTTTAATAAAAAAACAAATTAAAGGTTTCAGGAAGAAGATATTCAAAGTTTAATTTAGTTTTATTAGTAGAAGTAGAAACATAAGTAATTAATAAAAATACTGGATAAATAATAAATGTTGATGATGATTGTTAAGTATAATAGCATGTTTATATTTCGCATTGCAATATTAAAATTATGACTTTTTTAAGTTTTAGAAATTTCTCGAGAATTCGAGAATTCCCGGGAATTCCTAGTCGAGAATTCTCGAGTCCCGAGAAAAAAA
>NW_019416669.1:58161-83771 GCF_000390285.2 Anoplophora glabripennis
ATATAATTTATATATAAAACACCCCGTATCTCCCGTGTTTGTAAAAATAACTATAGCATGTGATATATTGCTGAAAAGCGGAAAAAAATCTCTATTTTTTTAGGCCATGGTCAGCTACGATTTCCATTTAAAAAAATATAACTTTGGGTCATAACTCCGAAATCTTAAGATCTACTAAAAATCTAATACCGGCATTCAATTCTACGCCAAAGAATTAGTCTTGAGCAGTGTTTACTTTAACTCTAACTTATTTAACAGCTGAGATACAGACATGTTAAAAAGTGTCACAATAACGAGAAACGCCCTGTAACTCAGAAACAAATGAAGATAGCAAATTTCCGATCTGACAGTCGAGTTTGCCATGAAAATCGAGCTCGAGAACGTGGTGTCAGATTTATCATATCTTTAGTAGTTTCTAAGATACCCTGAAATCCCACCGAAAATGGACCAGCCTGTACATCCCATAAACCGGGGACGAAAAGTATTTGGAGAGTTTCATCATCTCTACCCAGAATTAAGAAAATTCCCAGTTCGATTTTTAAATCTATCTAATAATAATAGAGAAAAACATCTTTATTCTAGTCAAAAACAGTACGTCGATCAGCGCGCCGCGCTCAAATAATACCTTGCTAGATTCCTTGCTCCAGCGCCTGGCTCGGCGCACGGAGCCAAGCGTTTAGTACTTGGCTTTAGTACTCCACTATGAACACTTCCATAAGAATACATACATTGAATAGTCGTGGCTAGGCGCCTAGCTTTTGTCGTGGCTTGGCGTGCCGCTCCTACATAAACTTGCACTAAGACGTTGGCACACTTCTCCCGCAAGCGACGGTGAGAAAGGGCACACTGTTCTATTTTCCAGTCACGATAAAATCCGGGAGGAAATGAAAGGATTAGAAAAATAACTTCCTAGAAAACGGACTCGTCAGCGTATGCGTATGGGAACTTGATGAAAAGGATTGGCGAAAAGGCCATTAAAGGAAGGAAATTAGATAATGATAAAAATGGGTTAGAGAAAATCGGGATGACAGCACAACTTTATCCGATTCTGTGGAAGTCTCTCTAGCTGCGTTTTTAATATGTCCGCGTCAGTTTAGATAAATATAAAATCTGTTCATATTCTATCGTTCCATTTTCTTTAATGGCCAGAATCGACAGTATTAAATAGAACTGGATCAATAGTAAATATTCTGTAGTGTCTGGTATTTTATTCTTCAAAAATCGGACGTGATAACATGCTCATTGTTACTCGAAAACCGTTGAAGGTATCGACTTCAAATTTGATACAGTACAATCGCCACTTAGCAGTAGGTACCAGTTGCGTCGAAATTAGGAGGAGTCTGAGGTGTTTCAAGTGTCAGAAAAAAGTTATTTGACGTTAATCTTTCATTTTTCAATCAAAACAAAAATGAAATGTTTAAATAATTACTAGAACAACACATACCTGATACGTTTACATTCCCAAATAATGTAATCATTCAAAGAAACATCCTATATTCTAGCTTTTACCATTTACAAAGTTTACATTGTTTCCAATCAAATGGAAACATTTGTCTTCAAACTAAAGTTATATAATATTTTTGTAGGAATAACAAACACTTTGCAGTGCTTCATACTGAATGAGAGCAACTTGTCTGGCCCCAATGCCAGATTTTTTGGAAATTAGTTAATTGCAAATTCAGTTATAGGTTCAAAATTAAATAAACTACGAATTGTTGTATGAATTAGTAGATATATTAAGTTTAGATTAAGAGAAGACACAAACTCTTTTAAAAAATTGGGCAGACATTGACTATATCGTGAAAATTTATTAAATATACAGGCTGTTACAAATTCGCTTCTCACTACAGGGATCTCAGAAACGGTAAGAGGTAGGAAGTAGCTTAAATGGGGCAAAGTTGCGTAATCAGCGGACCAACGTTATGCCTCTAAAAATTCAAGGCTAACATGATTAGTTTTCGAAATATTTGAAAAAAAAAACGAAATTTTGGAAATCCGTTTTTGTTTCAATTCAGCTTTGTTTGAAGTAATATTGAAAAAAGAAGAACACTTTCTTATATCCACTTTTGCCCTCTATCGAATGGTATAATCAATTTTTATATGTACCTAACGTTTCGTCTCTCCAGGACCATTATCAACTTCATTTTTTTAAATACGACCCTAGAAATTTTATTACATTTTTAGCAAGCCTTTGTGATCCCCAATACTGTTCTGCTTCAGCCCGAACCAGATTCAGACGTTTTGTCTCAAAAAATTCATCTTCAGTGTATTCGTTCCTTTATCTAAATTTTTTATTTAGATTTATTTTTTTATTGAATTATCGTACACTGTAAGACCCTGTGAAATCCATCTAGTCCAACATTACAATTTTAATTTTATTATGACAAATTAATTCTTAAAAATGCATATGAACAACCAAAACGCCAACTGAATATTATTCTTTAAAAAATTTCAGTAAATGTTCAAAAACATTTTCGTTTCGGCAAAGATTGAAAATGAAGATAACCGTAATATTATCGGAATTTATTATATCTGTAACCGCAACTGTGAAAGAGCATGTCAGATGTATTTGTATGAATATCCTGAAAAAAATAGATCGGAATTTATTTGAACTTTGAGCACTCGGGAAGCCTAGAAATAACTATGGACACGGGAATAAAACTATAATAATTTTTTAATTTAATGCGTGGTGGTAATAGTTTAAGTAGCTAGCTAGATGGATTTCACAGGGTCTAACGACACTTACAGTGTACGATAATTAATTTTTTAGAGGCATAATGTTGGTGCCCTGATTACGCAACTTTGCCCCCATTTAAGCTAGTTTGTATATCTTACCGTTTTCGAGATCCCTATAGTGAGAAGCGAATTTGTAACAGCCTGTAGATGTTGTGACTCATTCTACTAGATTTTCTAATGTACCTATTTTTTGAATTAATAAAAGATCAAACTTTTTTGTTTGTCGTAAAGTCATTATTACACATTGTTACATATTCCCTTTTATTAAATTATCCTTAGTTACCCCCAAATTACCCCCTATTATCCCCATTAATCTCAAGATCATCCCCCTTTATCCGCATTTCCAAAATTGATTTTATTTTCTACAGTATAATGCAAACTTGTTGACACTGAAAAATTGTCTGTGCTAGAGAATTTATACGTAACCTTTTTCAATTCATCGGAAAGCAGTAAAACGTTACAGTACAATAATTTTTTGGGGGCCGTAACAACCTACGAAAACATAAAACTTGATATCGTATAACCTAAAAAGAAAGCAATAAGATTTATAGGAGGGCAAGCGTGTGTAAAATGAGTAAAAGCTGATACCGGAAGGCAAAGCAGTAAAATAATTTTTATTTCTCTTGTCCCTTTATTTGTCCCTACTGTACTGTCGTGGCAAAATTGTATATCAACAAAAAATTTACATGTTTACGACACGCTAACTCCACTTGATAAACATTACACCAAAACACATAACGCATTAGGGTAGTTTAGATAAGTAAAATTGAAAAGGGTGTTTTTTTTTTTAATGTAATAAACCTTGAAATTATAAACTGCGTTTCTATGAAAATGAAATGAGAAATTCTTTACCTTGTCATTTTCCATTGCAGTTTAACAGATTTTGCTATAGTTGATCAACTAATACCTAAAGGCAAAGCTAAATAATGACATCTAATAGTGATGTTGTAAGGAAAGTAACAAAAGTACTAAATTAAGAAATATACACTGAAAGAAATGCGTTTTATTCTTTATTCGAATTCTATATACCATTATAAGACCATTGTATACTATATGTGACAGTTAAACAGGTGAATATTGGATATAAAACGCGTATTGCTAGCACAGTTGTATAGTGACTATAAACCTTATTCTTTATTAAATTATTGTATAACTAGTATACAACGTTTTTTATACCCTTTACGAAATAATAGCAATAACTGTTATTAAAGTGTTCCATATCGTTATTAGAACATCTAGTACTGGTTATAAGTTTTATAATAATAAATGTATTAAACTGTTGTATACTCTGTATGAGTTAAAAACATATGTCATTAAGTTTTCAGAAATTTTATTGGATAACTGTAATTACAAGCTAAGGTTCTAATGTAAACATACATAAAACATACTTTTAAGCATTAAAAATGATGACAAATCGCTCCCAAAACTGTCCAGTTTATTTTCTTAGCAACGATGCACCCGTATTTTCTTGTATTACATGAGAATTTGCACTATAACTCTTCCACCTTAAGAATGAAGCATCCCCAGAAAGGTTGAGCTTCTTTCCATATAATTTTATTTCCTCTGGTTGATTGACTTTATACCCATGCTTTTCTTTGTCACCGTTAACCTTCTGTTCCTCCATCTTATGTAAAACTTAACATCAGCGATTTCTAATAGGACCTACAAAATAATAATTTTTAAGATTTAGACAAGATTTACATTTGAAAAAACAAAACAATTACAAGCCATAAAACAGTTAGATACTTACATAATAATTTTCCATTTCACACAACGCGATATGATCATGTATCCCACAAAACATGTGCATATACTGTCCATTTTCATCAAACTAGACGTGTGTAAGTCGATGCACAGCGGACTGTCGGAAATTTTACGATTGTTGTATTTTCTCTTCTTGAGTAAAGATAATAAAGACGTTGTGGTTTTGTGTGTTTATTTTGACAATGATTGAACATGTATGGACAATAAAAGTGGACTGTATAAGATAGTTGAGTACCGTTCTGCTTCATGCATAGCATGCTACTGAAATCTTAGAAGGGATGAGCTCGTGCGGCGAACCCTAAATCAGCGGCTGGAATAGCCAGGTTTCTTATTGAGTCGGCGCACTTCGCTCTCGGGTCTGACATATGATTATTATTACAAGACTATGAATATAACTTAACAACGATCATAACCGATTATGCACCGAGAGGTGACGATCACTTAACCATTATAAGATGCGTTTTACACGTTAAAAACGGAAACATATTCAGTATAAGAACGAATAATTCTGTTAATACAATTGTTATATACAAATTCGGATACTGGTCTTTATACAACAAATCTTCCCTACTATACAACTGGAATATAAAGTCTATAACACCTAATAATGTATAAGTAATTCATTATAACCTTTATTTCATAGATGCATAAGGTGTATTAAGCACCTTCCAGTTAAACTGATTGAATAATGAGTATGGAGATGATTGCTTTTTTTTAATAAAAGTTGTATATTGGTTATAAAAGTTTTAATATGCGCTATACATATTATTCTAGATAAACAGTTTAATAAGCTCATTTCTTTCAGTGTAGGATGTTGTTTAAGTCTGAGTTTTCCTGTTAACACGAAATAGAATTTAAAAAATTAAGAAATACGATAATTATGCTATGGCAACATAAGTAATTCCTATTTTGTGATGGTTCCTCTTATTTTCTTGCAGATACATCTTATCTTTAGCTCTAGCCGACCTGCTGGTAATAGTGACCAGCGTGCCCTTTACCTCCGTCGTCTACACGGTGGAGTCATGGCCCTGGGGAGAGCTCATATGTAAGCTCTCTGAAACCGCCAAGGACATCTCCGTCGGAGTGTCCGTCTTCACCCTCACGGCCCTATCGGCTGATAGATTTTTCGCCATTGTGGACCCGTTGAAGAAATTTCACACAGGCAGTAAGTAAATCCAAAAATAAATAGCAAAGTTTGCGTCAACGCAACAATAGTTATTCTTCCTATTTTTCTGCGAGCGTCAGCAAGTAAAAAACCATTTTCAACTGAGGAGTCGAATAATATTTTTTCGAAACATTGCTAAATTTGCGAAAAGGGAGGAAATATTTTGAAATTTATGAATTAAGTTAATAAGTAACAACATTTTGTTCTAGAACAAAAAAAATCATTCTAGTTAACTAAAGCTTGAGCAGGATTAAAATATGAACATTTTACGACAGTTTTTGAAAAAAAAAATAAGTTAAGAAGAGTAAAAGTTTTCGATTTAAGTGAACTAGCAACAAGTGACCAGAGGGCTGATCGTATCAAAGCTCCTTTTACATGTACAGTGCAGCTTTATGTTATAACATCATACAAAAGCTTCTGAAAAATGTCCTGAGCTTTGTTCGTGTTTTAGAAGACAATGAAACAATAAGATGGTTGCTAATAATATATTTTTGCAGCAAACTTCACATTCAGTAAGTACATAAAGCATGACGTATTTCGTTCGTGCCTGCAACAAGTCGCATTTGGAATAACATATCCAATATTGCCGTGACAAAGCTGTAGAGGTGCTCGTTATTGCAATTACAGTTGGATGTTTCCAGAAAATGCTGCGACTGCATTTGAATGCCACAATGATTGAACATATAATGATCGAAAGTCAAGATGGGGAGCGAAAAGTTATGGGTTTGGTATAAAAGCAAGACAAAAATATAACAAGCTTTATGATGTGTCAGAATTTATTGAAAAAAAATTAGTAGCATGTACTGCATCAAAATGATGGTCGATTCTGTTATTTTTTTTTAATTTGTTACATGTTGTTACATATTATGACAAAAATTGTTAAATAATTATTGAAGCAAATTTTGTGAAAAATTATTCATTTTTCATTGTAAAATTTATATTAGATAATAGTCCAGACGGTATCTGATTCAAAAAGTCCATATTTGGGTGAATCGTATATCCACGGAGATTTTGGGCTTTTTGGCTTTCAAATATCACTAGAAATTAACACTTTTCTATGCGCTTAAAAAAACGTAGGCCTAACTTTTGGCGGCACAATATGTTAAAAAAATTTGAAAAATGTCATATTTTTCTTCCTATTTAATTATGTATCTCTTCAGCAGTTGATTTTAGGCGAAAATGAAAGAGAAAAAAATGCTTGTAATTATTTTTTTTACAAAATATAACTATATAGTTACAAATTGAATGAATTATGATTATTAGTGTAAAAATCGAAAAAATCGCCAAAAATTACTTTTTAGGGAATTTTTTTTGGGGACTCTGAATTGGGTATAGGACCTTTATGCTTGGCTCAAGAAAACTTCATGTTATGTAGAATCATCACACCAAATTTCATCAAAATCGGTTTGATAGATTTTGCTTAATAATTTTGCAATTCAAATTTTGAAAAAAAAATTAGCAAATTTTCAAAAATTTGCCAAGGCCCTCAGATACTTGAAAATTTAATCACATATAGAAGGTCTCTCAAGCTTCCAAACGCTATTTTTGTATTTATAAACAATTAGAATAACTTTGTGAATATTCAACCAAATCAAATTTTTTAATATAGATTTTAAAAGTTCTTGGAAAGACGCTTCTTTAAAAAAAACACATCGATAGGTCAAATAATTACGTAGTTATAGCCAATCAAAATTAACCGTTTACACTAAATGTACTGGGGCATCCGGGCTAATTTTTCGAAATTTGCTTATATTTTAAATAATAAATAATATTTGAATTATACTTGATCACAAAAGAAATAAGGATTAAATTAATAAATTAATTATAAAAAATCGATAATATTTTATTCATAATTTGCATTAATAAATCAGGATTTAAAAAATGTACACAAATCTTTGTTTTAAATTTACGAATGTATGTTATATTTATTTATATGTATAAAAATATATATTAAGAATTTAATAGAACTTTTTTACATGGGATTTCGTTATTTTCTTCGATATTCATCAACTTCTTCATCTTCCAACTCAAAATAATTATTAATTTCCGCTTTGTCTAACACCTCATTCTTGCACTATCTGCTTCCCCCACCATCACCACCCGTACTATTTTCTTGAATTTCTCGAAATTTTCTGTATTTTTCGAAAAATTAGCCCGAATGTCCCAGTACATTTAGTGTAAATGACGGTTATGTTTGATCGGCTATAACTACGTAACTAATTGACAAATCGGTCCGTTTTTTATAAAGAAGCGTCTTTCCAATATCTTTTAAAACCTGCTTTAAAAAAATTGATTTGATTGAATATCCACAAAGTGATTCTAATTGTTTATAAGTACAGAAATTCGACCAATGTTTAAACAAGCGCCAGAGCTCTCCTAATCGACGGATTAGAATTTTTCAAAAAGCGTTTGAAAGCTTGAGAGCCCTTCTATATGTGATTAAATTTTCAAATGTCTAAGAGCCTTGGTTTTTGCTGTGCAAGATTTTGAAAATTTGCAATTTTTTGCCTTTCCTGGGCGCACACGTGGCTTACTGAATAATAATATGCCGCCCCCTCCCTTCGACTTCTGGGCTAATCCTTGCGGCTAAAATTAGGGGTAGAGATATTATTATTATTAAACTGTATCTTTCCGCAATAAATTATTCCAATAAATTTTTCGTAAACACGTTTATTTTTTTCACAAATACTAAATTTTTCTGCCACGTATGTATAAAATCGTACATGCAGATTCGGCGAACTTGTATTGGTGTAACCAAGCCCCCTGATAAATATGATATTTATTCCGGGTCAAATTAAACTTATCCATCTGGGAAATTGCCCTTTTTATATGACGCGTTCCATACAATTGTTTCCGTTACGCGAGCGTACTTTTTGCGATGATAACCGAGGGGTAAATTACCTCACAAATGCAATTTTTTGTGTGTGTACCGTATTTTAATGGGATTTGCATTTCAGCAAGCTGAACGGACAGTTTCCACCGATGTGTTGCATTTGTTAGGAAACCATGTGCCAATTCACACATAAATCAAACTCTGCCTTTGATGTATGTATATTTTAGGTTTATGTTTTTATTGGTTAGTGCTGAAAATTGGCAACTAGGTAGTAGAAGTTAGGTCTAAATTTCAAATTGATTGGCACTTTAATTCTTGTTCCTAACTGTCAAAAAGTCCCTTTAGTTAAGTGGAACGAAAATATTATTAAGCAAACAGGGCAAACTTAATATGAAATAGGATTTAGCAAGTGTTTATATCAAAATCTCTTACACGTCAGGAAATTGCCTCCAGCACGTGTTCCGGTAGGTTTATATTCCATTCCGTAATTATTAAATTTTCAAGTGAGTAATTCTGTCCTAACTATTTTGTCTTTTTCTAACCTTGCAAAAAGATCCTGTAAGTCGTTCTGATGACATAAGGCTCAATTTAAAAAAAAAAAACAATTTCATAAGAATTTCTGTAAGTCCCATGCAGAACTGCAAATTCTCTGTAAGCTTATAGAAAGTTACAGATTTGCTTACAGGTATGTGCCAAATCTTGTTTAAAAAAAATGTTAAAATATTGATTAAATTGTTAATATAAGTAATTATTATAAAATAAATAGTTAGTTTTCTTCGAATTTAAAAAAAAAATCGTTGTTGTAAGTTGATTAGAAGCTGATATATATATATATATATATTTTATTTAATTGCAGTGACCTTAATTATTAATATTAAGAGCCGATTTTTGGAAAGAGTATACACATTAAGAGCTATATTTTCATATCCTACATTAACACTAAGGTGAATTCAACTATTTAATTGCGAAAAAGAAGATAGCGGCGATGCGTTCTATTACTTGGTCTAGCGAACGAGTGGGCAGAGCGAGGCGGAACATGCGCGCTTAACAATTTAATAAATATTAACATTTTTTCAAAGTCATTTTTAAACAAATTAAATTTGAAAAATTAAATTGTCAGTAAATGCATATGTCAATACAACTATTTAGGTACAAAAACAACTAATGATTGAAACCCTACAACGCCTGTGAACTTGGGAAAAATGAATTGAAAATAGCATCTTCTTAGATAATAAATTCCGCCAACGCCAAGCTAATGAAGCTTTTGGGCTGAAATTTTTACCACTTATTAAGGGTGCAAAAAGCCTCAAACATCCTGAATTACAAGTGTCTGCGATGAAAATTGCATTAATTATTATTAGCAATTGAAAAAAGCGGACATTTTCAACCATTTTTGAGCTCTTGCGCATAAACAAATTATCGGAATTTAATCGGACTTGTCTTATTTTACAGATTTATTTAATACCTACCTTTTTTGTATAAACCTTTCTTCTCTATGGATAACATTTTTTTTACGCGAGTCAAAAAACCACTTTTCCATAATTTTGACCATTGTTTTAACAAAGTTTCCCAACTAGTCTCGAGTTGATTTTTTGATATTTTGTTTATAACACGTTTCGGAACAATATTCCGCAGATAAACTTCTAATAGTATTTTTTTCCCGAAAAAAAGCTATAATGACTGGCCTATCTATAACTTTTAGTAAAATTATGATGCAAAGCAGAGAATATTCGTATAATGTTATATGATATGAAATATGTCTAGAATAAGAAATGTGTCTTGCTGCCAGGACTTTTATTGATAACCACTTTTGTGTTCTGTATCTTGTTCTGTAATATTTAATAGTTCCTAGTTAAAAAATATATTTTTTAATAATATAAATTATATGGCATTTATTATATTTCTGACAGATTTACTTTTCAATAGGGCACTAGTTTTGTGAATCTTTTTATATATTTTATATTCCATGTACTTTTAACATAGCCTAAAATGTTTCATAATATTGAATGTTTGCTTTTCACGACCTTGTAATGAAAATAAGCCAGAAACACATTTTCGGGTGTTTTCTTAATTTTCTCTTCGGTAATTTTTTAAATCATTATTAGTTGCTCCATATTGTCTTGCAGACATTTGAGGGATAAGATGGGAAACTGCACTTTCGGCGGTTTTTAACACTTCAAGAGGCAAATATTCTTCGTCACTTGAAAAATCCAACCGTAACAAAACCGTCAAGTCTCTGAGGTTGAGAAAAAAAATTGTATCTTAGCAACAAAAGTATTTACTTTTAATCCTAGGAGCTAAAGTTGACACTATTAATCCTTAGTTTAATCCTGTTTATTCAACAATATTTACAATCAGTTTTGTTTGTCCACAATGATATTAAATACACAGTTTGAACAAGTATTAAAATTAAATAAACCACTGAAGCTGCCACTTTCCTCATTCTTCAATATCGACGTTCTACCAATCCAAGTGGACGTAAAGCAACACATTTTCGAGAAAAACTTAAATAATTGTCTCTCAGCACAGTAAAAGAACGTGGTCTCTTGGTTTTGGTATTGGGATTTTTTTATAATTAAGGCATATTTCTCATCTTCAATATTGTTAAATTGACTAATTCATCAGAACGGCATGCGCCTGCAAGCCCCCAATATTAAAACGATCTATAAAGAAGCTTTTTAAAAATGTTGTTTTTATTTTAAAGCGTTTACCTTCATCATCAAATATAAATTATCAGGAGCACTATTCAAAAAGCAATCAACTTGCTCCAAAGTAAAAACTCGCGATTTTTTCCGTACATATCCCTCATTTTGTTTCTTGAGAAAAGCACGTAACTTTGAATATTTGCTTATATCAATCCCCTTCTTTATATCCAACGTTGACCGCAACATTGAATATTGTGACCAAAGCGTTGACGGCTTCATTTTATTTGTTAAGTTTGAGAAATACACCATCAATACATCTTCTGAATACAATTTATTTTTTTTTTGCACCAATCCTTAAAATGTTGGTAGACATTCATAAATTTGACAAGATTTCTTTGGGAGAAGATTCAAAGACACCTCTTTCGCACACTCCAGTATCTCCTCAGGTACACCTAAATCTTCGTTAGATTCCATTTTTACAGAGTTTTCAGCAAATTGAAACACAAACAATCACAAATGAACCCAATTAGCAATATGGCGACTAATGTTTGACAACTACAACTACAACTACAACTATGACTACATCGATATTTCCTACTTACCTACTTTGCTTTATTATCCAAATTTGGTTTGAATAATTTCAAAGCACAAATTAATAACACAGCCACACAAAAAAAAAGTAGTCTGTACTTTTCATGCGACATATGTTGTCCGTAGTATTTTTGCCTCCTGATCACGAATCCGGTATCAGAATTGAGCTATCACATCACAGGAATTTCCTCTTTGCCTGAAAAAACAGGTAAAAAATAGCAAAAATTCATGAAAAAGAGCTAGGAAAATACAAAAAATTTTTTTCTATATTCAAATGTTCATTTATATAGATAAGTTCCCGCCGAACGTAAATTAGCGGTCAGAATTGATGTTTTTTTTTCTAACCTTAAAAAACGAGTCCATTAAGGTCAGATATCATGAATTTTCAAAAAATAACAAATTCGCGCCAAATTTGGTATCCGGGGGTTTTCGGGGTCGCTGATTACGGATCCGAGGTCAATTGTCACCGCGGATTCACGTTCTATATAAATGAACATTTGAATATAGAAAAAAAAATTGTATTTTTCCTAGCGCTTTTTTTATGAATTTTTGCTATTTTTACCTGTTTTTTGAAGTAAGGACATTCCTGTGATGTGATAGATCAATTTTGACACCAGATTCGTGATCAGGAGGCACAAATACTACAGATAACATGTCGCATGAAAAGTACAGACAACTTTTCTTTTTTTGTGTGGCTGTGTCATTAAATGGTGGATTTCGGTTGGAGAAAAAAATAGGTATGTTTTATTCGGATTAATAGTGTCTCTTTTGTCTCACAATTTTTGCTCGCCACAGAAGTAACAGTTTTGTTCCTATTCGTAGCATGTTGTCACTAATTTTTTAATAGTTAAAGAATTTTTCATCGTGGCAGTTATGAAAAACATGGTGAAAATTCGATCGATATTTCTACTACTTCAAATTAATTATCCGTAATTGTCAATATGTTTACTACGTTCTCCGACGATTTTAGCAATATTTCAAAAAAGTTCAGCTCAAAAAAATATTGTTCGATATAAAGTTGCGAAATCGGTTTTGCATTCCCGAATATTTTTTCACTCACTCGCAAAAAAAAATTTTATTCTTGAATACAAACCGAATGAATCGCAACCTAGAAAGAATTACTATGTTTTTATTGCTGTGATGGGAAATGTGAAGTGTCACAAACTTTAGCAACAGAAACTTGATATAGTTTCTAGATAAAAATGATACAGGACGTCCTAGAAATAAGCAGTAACATTATAATCTCGCAATTAAATCATCTAAAGCAACAGTTCTTGTAAGTTTTTATAGGGCTCTATAATTTTGAGTTTAATTCGATCGATTAATTATTAATCATGACAGCATTTTCCTGGACTTCGACATTCAATAACAACTTCTTTGCCACTGTTTTTGTATTACTTTTACACGATCCCTACGTATTTGAATATTGATATAATTATATATTTGTACGTATTTTAATTCATATACCATCGCAGTGGAATTAATTGTAATTTAGTGGAAATAAAATTATATTAAAAGTTTTATAAGCCTTAATTACAGACCGTATCAAAAAGCTACAGTGGCGTAACGCTTTCGGAGAGTGATTTTTAAAAAAACATACAAATATTTTTTATAAAATGCATACAATTTTATACATAATACTTGTGGTAACCTATGTCTACCTTCTAGTATCAAAGTTTGTAGCAAGACAAGCGATTCACCCAGTATTACCGAAAATGTATATCTAAAATACACGTAGGTATTCGTTCATCCCCAAGCCTGTAAGGCATGTAGTGTATTTAGTTAAACGCATTAAGGGATATGCATACATTAAAGTCAGAAGGGAACATTCTACAATCCCGTTTTATCGATAATACTCAACACGTCGACACCAAAGCTTCTCTAACATAATATATTCAATTTGTTAGACGAGCTCGTAATTATTAAATTAGGAAACGTTACAGGAAACACAGTACCTTGAAATTTAAGTGCTATGTAAGCGGGGAAATGCCGTTATAAGATAATAAATGGATCCTGCCAGTATGTACACTGCAAGAAGAGCTCAGTCAGCTCAGTATTTAAGTAATACAATTTAAGGAGAATAGAATGATACGAAAAAATGCAGCCAATTTCGTCTTATTGAGATATAGGTAGTATTTTTGCAATGCGAAATCAAATTCTCGAATTACAATTACAATCGAATTATGGGTAAAAAAATGTAAACAGTAAGACGAAAAAAATATAGACATTTACCTAAATCATTAATTAATAGATGAGAGAAAGAAAAAGTAGGTTACCGCACATTTCACAGAGAAATAAATTATCAAACATAAAAAGTTCTGACTTGTCCGCCAAGTAACAAATACGAAAGAGTGACGGCAACAGCGCAATAGAGTACGAATGAGGATAGGTAGCGGGAAATTTAAACAAACGTTTCGAAACACAAATTAGTCATTAGAAGAAATATTACATTCAATTTGTGTTTATTTGTGTAATTCAATTTGGAATAATAAAATAAAATGGGAAATTTTCAAATGAAATATGTTTTTTGAAATCTTTTTTTGTTTATAAAGAATGATAAACTTTCGATACAAGAAGTAAAATATACAGCAGCATTTAATCAATGAAATATTTATTTTGATAAATTATGACAGTTTTCATACCATTTTTCATTTTAAAATTAACATTTCAATAATTTCAGTATATTTTTTAGAATATTTTTGGCTGCAATAACATCATATTACAGTATAATACTACATACATATATCAAATTGTATTATCTATACTTCTATACTAATAATAATAATAATATTTTAAAGAGAAAAGATTTGTATTTTTGTATATATGTTTGTTACAAATCAACTCAAAAACTACTGGACGGATTTCGATAATTCTTTCACCATTAGAATGCTACATTATCCCTGAGTAACATAGGCTATATTTTTATATTCCAAAATGGTTAAAATAAATGTCCACCCGTGCGAAGCCGGGACGGGCCGCTAGTACTTCATAAATACAATCGCTTTAAACCTTTCTCTTGTAAGGAACATTTGTATTCACAGAAGTGCATCATAGTAGTATGCTACTTATGCATGTAACTAAATCATATTTAAACTTTTCCACGCGAATCACTTCGTGTTCATAAGTTTGTAGATAATCTAAAGTACGTAAAAGAGCAGTTTATGCTTTGTCCCATGTACTCTATGTCGTACGACGTGCGGAGGTTCTGGCTCCACAATCTTCTCTTCAGCAGCCTTTTTTCCTGCTTTTGCTATTTTCTGTTCTAATTCTCAAGCTCTCATACTTTCTTTTGGTCACAAATTTTCCTTTCTATCGGCTTTGTTTTTCATCCGACATTTTATAGGTTAAAGCAATCAGCTGAACGAGCGATCACATACAAGGTGGGCCATTAATGTAAAATAACTCCCTTGTTACTCATAATACAGTATAAAAGTTTAAATAAAAGTTATACAGAATCAAGAAACCTAAACTACAAAATTAATTTGATACATACAGGGTGATGAATAAAAACGGTACACGCCAAACATTATATTTTTTTAAATGGAACACCATGTCTATTTTTACACAAATGGATTTCCGAGAAAATTCTATATATGTCAATATAAACAGTTTATCATTTTAGTGCGTGGTTGTCAAGTTATGTAGAAAATTCTTCTAATTTTGGAAAAAACGGAAGTTGTATTAACTTTCAGCTACTAACAGTTGGAACAAAATAATTAGACATAGTTATAATCAAATGTTAGACAAGGCTCCTATATTAGCTAATATCGATATTTTATACAGGGCATATTTTATAATACGATCATTTTTAGAAAGTTTAAATTTCTACAATTAATTTTCTACAATTTTTCAAATGGAACACCCTGTATTTTATTGTTCTATATCTAAAATTGTTAGTTTAAGATATAGCAACATTTCTGAAAAAATTTAATTTTTATTATTTTATAGAATACCACTAATAAAATTAACTCAAAATGGAATGATAAATTATGAACTGACAAGTTGACACAATGTGAGTATTTTCCAAATCCATTTCGTGCAACCGAAAATAATAAAAATTAGGTTTTTCCAGAAATGTTACTATATCTTAAAAACTAACAACTTTAGGTGTAGAACATACTTAATAAAAGCTGAAGTGGACTGATATGTGAATAAAATAGAACAATAAAATACAGAGTGTTCCATTTGAAATCAAGTTTAAACTCTCTTAAAATGATCGTATTAAAAAAATGCACTGTATAAAATATCGATATTAGCTAATATAGGAGTATTTGCCTAACGTTTGCCTATAACTCTGTTAAATATTTTTGCTCCAAGTGTTAGTAGTTGAAAGTTAATACAACTTCTTCGAGGACATGTTTTTTCCAAAATTCGAAGAATTTTCTACATAAGTTGGCAACTCCGTACTAAAATGTTAAACTGTTTATATTGCCATATATAGAATTTTCTCAGAAATCCATATGTTTAAGAATATACAGGATGTTCAATTTAAAAAATGTAATATTTCGCGTGTCCCGTTTTTACTCGTAGCCCTGTGTGTTTCAAATTAATTTTGTCCTTTAGGTTTTTTGATTCTGTACAACTTTTATATAAACTTTTTTTCTATATTACAACTAACAAGGGAGTTATTTTACTTTCAAACACTAATGACCCCCCTTTATACTTATATACATGACAAGGACTGCCAACTTACAAAGCATAAACTCAGCACACTCGTGCGTTGTAGCCAAGTTTCTGTCGCAACCTTTGGCATTTATTTATGCATATTGGGTAAAAAATAATAATTGAGAAATGGAAATATATAATTTTAAGTACTTTAAACTCGATTTTATTCAATATCTACAAGTATCTCAATCTACTTACTTTCTAATCTTTGTATTGACAGCAACAAAGCCCGAACGTTTACTTGAATTTTACTGTAGTTTTACACAAAAAAATGTCTTGTAAAAAATTACTGTATTTTTGTAGCCCTCCATTTTGTGCAAAAAAGCTGTCATAGTTGTAATACTGTATAAAAAATATGTTTCAATAATTCCCCAGGAGTATACAGGGTGAGTCATTAATAATGATACACAGCTTAATGGCATATTGTTAACGTCAAAATGTAGTGATTGAGCCAAACATGCCTTAATCAATTATTGCTCCTTTTCGTTCTACAGGGTGTTAAACTTGAAAAAATATTTTCCTTTTTTATCTATATTTTAAGTATGTATGGACTGATTGTTTTGAAAATTTATAGTTTTACGTTTTTTGAGGAGGCAAATACGAATATGCAAACAGTGTTGGGGTCACGTCTAGAGGGAGCTAGTTATACTGTCCTATCAATGTAAAAATCTGTCTAACTTTTTGTATTTTACAATTTTGAATTTTTTAACTACAAATTATTGAACTACGTTCAATTCTGAATAAAAAAGAAGTATTAGTACAACCGTTTTCGAGATACAGACGATTTAAGTTTTTGAGATTCGGCGGGAATTAAATTAGAAAATTAGCAGGTCTTAAGGTACCAAGCCTGAATTAAGAATTAAGACAAACATTACAGCGATTAAAGATTTTATTATGAATATCTTAACAAATTATTAACTACCAGCAACTTCAATGCACTTTCTTAGCACTTTATTAAGATATTCTCTTCTCTAAAAAATAACGACAAGGAAAAAACTACTTCTAATCAAATTGAGTAGAAAACAATATGGTATTGTACTGACAGTTGACAGTTTATCGACTTGTAACAAGTATACCTTTTTTATTTAGAATTGAACGAAGTTCAACAATTTCTAGCTAAAAAATTCAAAATTGTAAACATATAAACATAAAAAGTTAGACATATTTTTACATTGACAGGTCAGTACAACTAGCGCCCCCTAGACGTGACCCCAACACTATTTGCATATTCGTATTTGCCACCTCAAAAAACGTAAAACTACAAATTTTCAAAGCAATCGGTCCATACATACTTAAAATATAGGTAAAAAAAATATTTTTTCAACTTTAACACCCTGTAGAACGAAAATGAGCAACAATTGATTAAGGCATGTTTGCCTCAATCGCTATATTTTCACTTCAACATCTGCCATTAAGCTGTGTATCATTATTAATGACACCCTGTATATGTATATATTACTTTCCTTGCAGTATTTTTTTTTGTTCAGTTCAGAAATATCCAATCAAATAAACACCATTATTTATCGTTGTTTCAGGTGGAGGACGTCGAGCAACGAGAATCACCCTCTGCATCGCCATCTACATATGGATCCTGGCCATCATATGCGCCATACCCGCGGCCGTTGGATCGCACATAAAAGGCGTACCGGCAGAGAGCCCCCTGTTTTTCGTGTGCTACCCCTTCCCAGAACACTGGCTTAACCACCGGTACCCCCAAGTGATGGTACTGAGTAAATTTCTAGTGCTTTACATCATACCCCTGGTTATTATCGGTGTGTTTTACCTCAGCATGGCGGTGTATCTCATCATGAGTACCAGGAATGTTCCCGGGGAGATGCAGGGGATGCAGCGGCAGGTGAGAGAATTTCACAGATCGACAAAATGCGACTGATCTAAACCAGAAAAATTTGAGCGAAAATCATAAGATTGAATTTCCTTTATCAGAATTTTACAAAATTTCCAACATAGCATATTGCAACGACATGATTCATGTCAAAAAGATTAAATTGCCACTTCAGCAAATATTTCATTGCTATTTTGGAGTTAATAAAAAAAGAACAGAAGAAAACTAAATTTAGTTAAAATGGAAAACACCTAAAATAGCAATAGCAAAATTTTTAGTCCTGTCAAATTAGTCATAAAATTAGTGGTCAAATAACGAAAATTCCGACAGAGTTAAATTTTGGCGGAGACCTTGGGTACACCATTAGAAATAAAGTGTCAAAAGTCCCCATCGATCCCATGTGTGCTAAAAAAGTTATTCGGGGTCAAAAGTCAAAATTTGAGGATTTTCGGATTTTTTTCTAAAACGGTAAGTTTTATCAAAAAAGTAGTTCTGACAAAAATTATAGATCTAAAAATTATCTACAAAAATAGTTCTTATACTTTTATTTCTAAGAACCACCATTCCTGAGATATCGCGATTCTAAAAGTTGAAGGAGTCACCTTCTACATGATATGCACATATATGCCACGTATATACATAGTCAGGCACTTAATGCAAGTAAAAATACCTATTTGTGTCTCTTATATGTATAAACTATACTATTCTGATAATCTACACTCAAAAGAAACTCAGTCCCTTAGTCAAAATGACGCAGATGTTCTTATAATTGAAACAGCAATAGAACAATTTAATGCTACAAATACAACTATTGCAGTTGGTGAAGATGACTTATTAATACTACTCATTGCAAGGACTTCAATTGATAAAATTATATACTTTTTAAAACCTGGAAAGGCTCAACAGCGAACAGAATATATTCTTCAAAAAGTTTATCTGCCTATCCAAAATGCCAAAACCATATCTTATTTTTACATGCGATAACCGGCTGCGATACTACATCAGCAACGTTCAGAAGGGGTAAAACATCAGTATTAAAATTATTTGGAAAAAAAGATTTGATTGATTAGAGAAATTGATTCTTCACCTCAAACAATAATCACAAAAGGAATTCGCTTTCTCCTTACTGTTAAGGAGCTCCAAAAAAAATTGATTGTATAGATAAATATAGATATTTAACTTCTGTAAAAAATACACGAAACAAGAAACAAGTACAACTATCTTGTTTTCCTCCAACATCTGTTAATCAACACTTGTATCGAGTATACTATCAAGTTCAGACATGGCTAGGCAATCAACTGAACCCAGAAGACTGGGGTTGGAACAGATAATACTTTGGAACCGATTCAAACTTTACTTCCACCTGCTCCGGAAAAACTCCTAAATACTATTTTTTGCAATTGCAAAAAAGGTTGTAGTGCTAAATGTGGCTGTAGAAAAGTAGGGTTACTGTGTTCTCCAGCGTGTACTAATTGTCAAAGCCAGTCTGGCTCAAATGTCGGATTGAATACAACAGACGAAAATTCATGTGATTTCGATGAAGAGACAGCTGATTCATCTTTATTTTAACAATTTATGAACATCAAGCAAGAAGAAGAGGAAGAAGAAGAAGAAGAAATCGAAGAAGACATGACTGTTGAAGTCGACTTTGAAGAGTACGAATTAGATTAAAATATCAAAAGAAATCAGAACTGCAGTTAAAAGAGTATTGTCCCTGAAAATTCCATCATAACAGTTCGTGGAGTAGGCCTACCGGGGAAAACGCGTTAAAAAAACGCGTCAAAGTACACTACCTCACAGGTGGTGTGGAAATGTGTGCATATCATGTAGAATGTGACTCCTTCAACTATTAGAATCGCGATATCTCAGGAATGGCGATTCTTAAAAAAGTACAAGGACCATTTTTGTAAATAACTTTAAGATCTATAATTTTTGTCAGGGCTACTTTTTTGATCAAACTTACCGTTTTCGAAAAAAAATCCAAAAAACCTCAAATTTTGACCTTTGACCCCGAAAACTATTTTAGCATACATGGGATCGATGGGGACTTTTGACACTTTATTTCTAATGGTGTACCCAACGTCTCCACCAAAATTTAGGTCTGTCGGAATTTTCGTTATTTGAAATGTCTATTTTGACCGGGCTATTTAATGAAAGAAAGAATTTGTAAAGAAGATAAAAGCATTGTATTTCTAAATTCTTGTTGTAGTAAAATAAATTTTAAATTATTTCAGTATAGAATATAAAATTTTGATGGTTGGCAGAATCAAGTAAAAATTAATTCAGCAAAAGAAGTTTCTCTGTAGGCATAAACTCACTTTTGAGACACAGACAGTCTTCAAACAATTCGAAAGACGTAACCAAAGTAAGCAAAACTTTTTATTTTAATCACATACAAATTCCAACATAGTTTCAATCAAGATAATACTTTCAGTGTGTAGAAATATTATGTATTGGACTTGTGAAAACTTCTCATATATTAAAATCGACAACTTGGTTATTTATGCTCATACTTCGGTTTTGGTTTGGAAAAATGACACGCCTCTGCTCCAAGTTCTTACGATAATACATCTTCGAACAATACTTCTTTTATGAAGAAGATATTCGAGATCAAATAGACGTCTTTGACGTTCCCAATTTTTATATTCAAGGAAAACTGATATTGATACAGTTGTTTAAAAATTGTCTGGGAAAAACGTGACGAGGGGGCGAACGGAACGAAGGATATTGCTTCAGAACCTCATAAAAATGTAGTTTATTCGGAGTTTTTTTACTTGTATAAATTTTAAAAGGTAATAAATTACAAAAAGTCTTCAGTCGTGCTTTTAACTTGTTATTTTATTGCAATATTGGAGTTTTTCCGCTACTGGTATTCTAACTGGTCTGACCTTTATAATTTAGGATATTAAAAACTATACTTTGGGATAACTAAGAAACTATACTGTTATACGGTACTGCTAATAATAATAGTGTAAATAGATTAATAATACAAAATGGCACCTCAAATGTACATGATGTTCATAAAATTTTAAATGTTTAGAGTACACCAAAAAATGAGAAAAATGTTTATAGGAACATGTCTGGAAATATCTTCGAAATACGAAATTAAAGTTTTCATTAAAAAAATGTGTTTTTGGTTAATTTTCCAAACGACTAAATCAATCCGTATTTGGTACAGGATATTATGTAATAAGTCTGCACTATTTGAGTGTGATTGTATCGAGAAAAAAGTATCTTAAAGCTTGAAGATACTAGTTTTAAAATCTTAAGAAAAATTGATTTTGAGCATCAAATTAAATATTTTTTTTTCAATATACATACAATACAATATTTTACAACTTTTTTTGAAACTACACATAGTTTCAGAAAATTTTTTTCTGGCTTAATCAGTACCAGGGCCATTTAGCTTGATTTATCAGCTTCAATTTGTTTTTTTTTATTTTGTGTATGATTATTTCTCATTGATATCGGCTATTGAGGAAGAGTCACCTTTTTTTTTGGTCATCGATATCTCACGAATTACCTGAATCAATCCTCTTTAAGGGTCTTTTGGTATGTTTAAAGAAAAAAAAAATTTTGTACTCTGCATGAATTTAAAATAGTACGAAAAAATGCTTTTTTGCTGTTTTGGAAAATCAACGACTACTTTGCAAATATAGCGAAAAGTACCAATGTTTATAGTTTTTTTTTTAGATTATACATACCCATTAGGCTTGTAAATTTTGAAATCGATCGATAGAACCGTTCTCCTTTCCTGAATCATCAAAGTTTTATAAAAAATTAAAGGCGCAGGTTTATTGCTGCTTAAACATCAATTAATGATTAAGATGAAACAAAATTTTTTTGGGTTATTTTTTCACAATTTCGCGTTACTCATCAAATATCGAAAAAAAAAATTAAAATTTTGAAAAAAAAATTCCATTTTGAAAAAAATCAAATTTAAAAAAAAATAAAATTTCTTTGCTTTCTCTTTTCTACAATTTTACATTGAATATTTCAAATGTCGAGAAAAAAAAAATTTTTTGCAAATTAGAAAAAAAATTTTGAAAATTTTTTTTTCCAAAATTGAATTTTTTCAAAACAAGGTACCAACGGTTTTATATCCTTCCCGATGGAATGTACGTCTTCCTTTATAAATCTCGCCTGAATTTGTAAAGCATATGTGAATTGACCGACTACAAGTCACTAGAAGCTGGGCGAGCATCGCGAGCTTTCCCTGGATTATCACTCAACCAAAGAATGATAAATAGTGCTACTGTACCACCACAACAGAAATGATAGACATATATTTTATGTATGGGTGTTGAAGTTTATCGTCCTATTTCTTTTGCTTGAACTTCAGCGGATCCGGAACAGTGGAAAACATGGTATCAACTGTATTGACTGTATATCGAAGACCTAGGTCTGTTCCCACTCGAGTTAGAAGAACAAATTTGGGGAAAGTGAGAGTAAACCCTGGAAATAAGTTTAGATGGGTTGTAGATATTCGCTATTCTCATTTGGAGAACTTTTAGAGAACAGTCACTGTACCCCTGCAATGCCCTATATGTTCAAGTACTCAATTCGCCAGATCGAGGATATTTTGTAGGGAGTTTTGTAGGCTAACACTCCCAATTTGGCGGTATTCGTCCATTTCAAGAAAGAGGTAGGATTTGCAAGAGACGAAATTTTCAATTTTCATAACATACACATTTAAGCTGGCCAGAATCCGCATGCTGTTGTTGAAGAGGTTAACAACGTTTTATTTAAAATATCTGGATTGACACTCCATGTGACAGGTTAATAGGACCTGTTGTATTGCCTAATCGATTAAACGGTCCTATATATCTACACCTTGTAACACATGCGTTTGTGGTTCATGCACGATGGTGTTCTCCTGCAATGCTTATTACCAGTACCTAAATGATCCTTACGAACAAATGTGGATTGGACGTGATAAATTAATTCAATAACCACGTAAACTGTTAAACCAGAATACACTGGACGTCCTTATTAGAAGTTATTTTAAAAATTCGATGTATGTAGAACCAGATGGGAAGTTCTACAACAGGAAATAGAAAAAGTCTGCAATATGGTTAGAACACTAAAATATTTGAGATAGCACGTAATTAATTTTTAAGATGTAAAATGCAAGGAAAGCATTTGAGCCACCTATAATAATGTATTCGTCATGAACTAAAAATATGAAAACTCTTTAGATCTTCATTTGGTCCATAAAGAAACTCTGGAGAAGTTAGGTCCAGGGAACATGGCGGCCACTGCTGGCGACAGCTATTGTTCCCTCCTACTCAGTCATTTTTTTACTTGATACAGTGTCGGATTGTAAGTAACGACATCTCGTGACAAATCTCCAGTGACATTACCAACAATTCCAAGACGTCTTGCAGAAAAATCAAGTAAATGTGGCGGATGGGACAAGGCGAAAAAATATGACCTAATTAAATGACTGTAGCAGACCACTCGTTGATTCTGAATATGTGTTGAAATTTTGAGGGATAGGTTAAAGTAAGGGTTTTCGTCAGCCCCAGCATGGCTGTCGAAGTAAAAAGTACCTCCTCTGCTGAAGAAATGTTCATCAGTAAAAAGAATATACTTTGGAAATTGAAGCTGCTACAGATAACGATGTACAAATCAACGAGAAAAGTTAATACGTTTCGAAAAATTGACTGAACTTAATTCTTGAACTTATTGCTGATAAGGGTAAAGCTGCTGTTCTTTTAAAATTTGCCAGAGGCTTACATAAATCTAATTTCTAATACTACTAATACTCTAATTAGACTTCATACGTTGTCTGTATAGTAATACAACAGACAAAATTGTCGATAAGCTATATTGTCTGTGGTAATACCATATTATCATAATCTCACAACGTATGACCATGATACATCAACAATTCACTGATAAAATAAACTACTAACACAAACCAACACAGTCTAATCTCACACGTCAAAATATACTAAAGTGACTGGTCAAATTGGTCATAGCCAACTATCAACAAAAACTACATTATAAACTATATTCACATTCAAATAGATACATAATTTTGGTATTATATTTTGAAAACGGTGAGTTTCCGGATATGAATTTCTCATTAAAAGCTGGTCAGTTTTCAGCCCATACATACCCTGTAAATATATATTCATTGACACCTTGTATATCTTGTTACAGATAAAGGCAAGGAAGAAAGTGGCCATCACCGTCCTCATATTCGTGGCAGTGTTCGCCATCTGCTTTGCCCCCATGCACACCTTCATGCTCTTCTTCTATTTCCACCCGCAGTCCCAAGAGTTGTACAACGCTTTCTGGCACTACCTACGGATAGTGGGCTTCTGTCTCGCGTATATCAACTCGTGTGCGAATCCCGTGGCACTGTACTTCCTCAGCGGGGCTTTCAGGAAGCACTTCAACAGGTAAGAACTACTTTGTCCAATTATAGAAACAATAGTCTTTAACATAAGAACATCTAACAAATAATTTCTCATTTTTACTCACATCGTATTTTTAAATTATATAACTGCAAAAATAGTGAATAGTTAGATCACCTATAATCAGTAAGAATAGCATAGCCTCCAATACTGACCCCTGTGGAACACCTATATTTATGTCTAAATTATTGGCCCTATTTTCGTAAATTATGGTTATATATTGCTGACACTCTTTCAATAATGAATTTATTGTGATGGAACCTTGTTTATGCCATAGTTTACTAGATCATGATCGATACAATGAAATAATGTTCTGCTGAGGTCACAAAATATCCAAAGGGCATTTTTCACATCGAACATTTATTATTTAAATATGGTTATAAAATGATATTCCATTTCTTTTGAAAAAGCATAAGGTATACTTACAGGATGATAATTCTCAATTTCACAAGCAAAAGTATCCGGAAAAGTACCATGAATACAAAGCGAGAGATTTACCATATACGTAAAAGGCTGTGCGATTACATTTTTTATAATAAAAAAAGGTATATCTTCATCACCTAATGATATCTTAGTTCTTAAGTTTTAATTTACATACAAAACTGACTTTCCGTGAAGAGCATAAGAAATAATTTATTAATTTATTCTGAAATGTCACTGATTAATATTCAGACCTTTACAATGTTTCTTAATATATTCATGAAATTATTATTAAAAGCATGTGATATACAGGGTGTTTTGGGAAAGTACCATCAATTCTGGAGCTGAAAGATTATCAAAAAACAATATTCACAACAAAATCGACTATTTTTTTACTTTATGCTCTGAAAAATAGGTTGCTAGACACCTCTAGAAAATTCTCTCCAAATATGAGCTCTTAATTTTAATAGGAAGGTCCTCCGCTTTACAGTTTTCCATTTTTTCCTCAGTATTAGAAAAAAAA